>NC_069504.1:664339666-664342166 GCF_027579735.1 Bombina bombina | reverse complement strand
CAGGAAGATCTTGTTCCTTTGAAATCTGCTCGATAGCTCTGGTCTGGTTAAACTGATTAATTTCAGCTTGCTTGGCTTTTCTGCAACACAAGCGGACAGCTCCACCTACTGGCTATTTTAATAAATGCACTGCTTCTCAATGCTTTTCAATAGCAGTCACATGACTGGAAAAAAAGGTTGTTATTCTGAAACGGTGTAAATTGAACCGTTGTAAAACGAGGGTCACCTGTAATTTAATATCCAGCGAATGCATAGGTTCAAACGGAGGAGCTTGAAGAGCCCCCAGAACCAAATTCAAACTCCAAGGAGGAGAGATTGACTTAATGACAGGTTTTATACGAACCAAAGCTTGTACAAAACAATGAATATCAGGAAGATTAGCAATCTTTCTGTGAAAAAGAACAGAAAGAGCAGAGATTTGTCCTTTCAAGGAACTTGCAGACAAACCTTTATCCAAACCATCCTGAAGAAACTGTAAAATTCTCGGAATTCTAAAAGAATGCCAGGAAAATTGATGAGAAAGACACCAAGAAATGTAAGTCTTCCAGACTCTATAATATATCTTTCTAGATACAGATTTACGAGCCTGTAACATGGGAGTCAGAGAAACCTCTTTGACTAAGAATCAAGCGTTCAATCTCCATACCTTTAAATTTAAGGATTTGAGATCCTGATGGAAAAAAGGACCTTGTGACAGAAGGTCTGGTCTTAACGGGAGAGTCCACGGTTGGCAAGAGGCCATCCGGACAAGATCCGCATACCAAAACCTGTGAGGCCATGCTGGAGCCACCAGCAGAACAAACGAGCATTCCTTCAGAATCTTGGAGATTACTCTTGGAAGAAGAATTAGAGGCGGAAAGAGATAGGCAGGATGATACTTCCAAGGAAGTGACAATGCATCCACTGCTTCCGCCTGAGGATCCCTGGATCTGGACAGATACCTGGGAAGTTTCTTGTTTAGATGAGAAGCCATCAGATCTATTTCTGGAAGTCCCCACATCTGAACAATCTGAAGAAATACCTCTGGGTGAAGAGACCATTCGCCCGGATGTAACGTTTTGGAGATAATCCGCTTCCCAATTGTCTATACCTGGGATATGAACCGCAGAAACTAGACAGGAGCTGGATTCCGCCCATACCAGTATTCGAGATACTTCTTTCATAGCCAGAGGACTGTGAGTCCCTCCTTGATGATTGATGTATGCCACAGTTGTGACATTGTCTGTCTGAAAACAAATGAACGATTCTCTCTTTAGAAGAGGCCATGACTGAAGAGCTCTGAAAATTGCACGGAGTTCCAAAATATTGATTGGTAATCTCACCTCCTGAGATTCCCAAACCCCTTGTGCTGTCAGAGAACCCCAAACAGCTCCCCAACCTGTCAGACTTGCATCTGTTGAAATTACAGTCCAGGTTGGAAGAACAAAAGAAGCCCCCTGAACTAAACGATGGTGATCTGTCCACCACGTCAGAGAGTGTCGTACAATCGGTTTTAAAGATATTGAGATATCTTTGTGTAATCCCTGCACCACTGGTTCAGCATACAGAGCTGAAGAGGTTGCATGTGAAAACGAGCAAAGGGGATCGCGTCCGATGCAGCAGTCATAAGACCTAGAATTTCCATGCATAAGGCTACCGAAGGGAATGATTGTGATTGAAGATTTTGACAATCTGAGATCAATTTTCTGTCAGAGACAGAGTCATGGACACTGAATTCATCTGGAAACCAAAAAAGGTTACCCTTGTCTGAGGAATCAATGAACGTTTCGGTAAATTGATCCTCCAACCATGATCTTGAAGAAACAACACAAGTCGATTAGTATGAGATTCTGCTAAATGTGAAGACTGAGCAAGTACCAAGATATCGTCCAAATAAGGAAATACCACAATACCCTGTTCTCTGATTACAGACAGAAGGACACCGAGAACCTTTGTAAAAATTCTTGGAGCTGTTGCTAGGCCAAACGGCAGAGCCACAAACTGGTAATGCTTGTCTAGGAAAGAGAATCTCAGAAACTGATAGTGATCTGGATGAATCGGAATATGCAGACATGCATCCTGTAAATCTATTGTGGACATATAATGCCCTTGCTGAACAAAAGGCAGGATAGTCCTTATAGTTACCATTTTGAATGTTGGTATCCTTACATAACGATTCAATATTTTTAGATCCAGAACTGGTCTGAAGGAATTCTCGTTCTTTGGTACAATGAAGAGATTTGAATAAAACCCCAGCCCCTGTTCCAGAACTGGAACTGGCATAATTACTCCAGCCAACTCTAGATCTGAAACACATTTCAGAAATGCTTGACACAGGAAAGAAAAAATCTCTTTGCAGGAGGCCTTATCTTGAAGCCAATTCTGTACCCTTCTGAAACAATGTTCTGAGTCCAAAGATTGTGAATTGAATTGATCCAAATTTCTTTGAAAAAATGTAATCTGCCCCCTACCAGCTGGGCTGGAATGAGGGCCGCACCTTCATGTGGACTTGGGAGCTGGC
>NC_069504.1:664319666-664329666 GCF_027579735.1 Bombina bombina | reverse complement strand
TTTAGTTTTTACCATAAATTTGCATACCACACAACGACCACAAGGGTGGTTGCCAAATGACCTATGTTTTGTCAGCCAGTCTGTCTGTCTCTGTTCAGACCTATATTGACTTCTTACTAGTTTATCCTTCAGATTACTAGCTCGTCTGGCAGTGATATTCGGATAGGCTCCAACTTCTTTTGATACTCCTACATCACTCACAAGAATTCTCCAATTCTTTGCCAGGATCTCCTTTAAAGCATTCCAATGGCAGTTATAGTCTGTGATTAGCCTTATTTTTGAATCTATTGGTTTTTCTCTCTGTGCAAGAAGTGTGTTTCTATTCGTATGTGCAGCATTACTAAATGCCTTCTTTACATTACGCTTAGAATATCCTCTGTCTAAGAACCTTTTTTGCATCTCCACGCCATGTTTTAGGAATCTTTCTTTTGTCGAGCAATTTCTACGAAGCCGCAGAAATTGCCCTTTTGGAATGCCTTTTATCAAATGTGTTGGGTGGTGACTAGAAGCTAAGAGGAGACTGTTAGTAGCAGTACTCTTCCGAAAGTTTTCAGTCACTAACATTCCTTGTTCAATTTTTACATTGACATCGAGGAACGAGATTTCCTCCTTACTATATTGCAGGGTTAGTGAAATGTTGCTATTATTTATGTTGAGGGTTCGAACGAATTCTTTTAGAATGTTCTCTGAGCCCTCCCAAATTAGGAAGACATCATCCACATATCTTATCCACATGTGGATGTTTTCTTCAAAGAGAGGGTTTTGGAACACTTCATCCATTTCCCACTTTCCCAGATGTAGGCACGCATACGTTGGGGCACATGTGGCACCCATTGCAGTGCCTCTTTTTTGCTTGTATATTTTATTATCAAACATAAATACGTTGTTATTAAGCACGAATGTTAGTAGTTCCACCACAAAGTCTGTGTGGTTTTGTACATTAGTGCCTCTTGTCATGAGAAAGTGCTTGCATGCTTCTATTCCCACTTCATGTGGGATGGATGAGTATAAGCCCTCAACATCTAAACATACCAACCAGGCTTCCTGAGGAACTGATAGCCCATCCACTTTCCTGAGGAAGTCTGCAGTATCTAGTATGAAGGATGGCATGGTGTTCAGAAATGGTCTTAGAAAGTGGTCAATATAGTTCCCCAGATTCTCTGTGAGGCTACCTATTCCTGCAATTATTGGACGGCCTGGAGGATTAGTGGAGTTTTTATGTATTTTGGGGATGCAGTAAAATACTGGCATCACTGGATGTTCAGGGTAGAGATATTTAAATTCTGTTGCAGTAATGGTTTTCCTCTCTTTTGCACTCTTTAACATATTAAAGAGGGAAAACTGCAGAGAGGAAGTAGGATTGAAGGTTAAACATTGATATTGGGTTCTGTCTAGAAGTTGGCGTTTAGCCTCAAGGACATACATACCTTCGTCCCATAGGACTAAGTTACCGCCCTTGTCCGCCTGTTTTATGATCAGTCCTTTAGCACTCATTAGTTCTCC
Organism: Bombina bombina; assembly: GCF_027579735.1. Classification (NCBI taxonomy): domain Eukaryota; kingdom Metazoa; phylum Chordata; class Amphibia; order Anura; family Bombinatoridae; genus Bombina; species Bombina bombina. The sequence goes on along the minus strand of NC_069504.1, from coordinate 664,328,163 downwards.
AAGCGCTTTTCTTTCTGACTTGCTTAGATTATCATTTACTAACCCAGTGAAAGAAAGATCCGCCACTTCTTTCTCTACCTGCCTCACAAAGATGTTAACAGCAGGTACCATCGATAATTGTGGCATATATTTAGATTTTGCTTTAAAATTTGTTTTAGTCGTTTTGCATTCACTGGTGCTAATGGCTTGTGAGGGATCATATTGACTCCCTTCGTTTTCAGCCAGTAGAGCTTGGAGATCTATAATTGAGGCATTATCTTCCATGGTAAGAGATACATCTTCCACCAGATGTCTGCTCTTTCCTTTCATTATTTGCGACAGGACTACCCGTCTAGCAAAAAGATGAAGGTCCTTGATAAAGTTAAATTTGTCAAGGGTGTTCGTAGGACAGAATGATAAGCCTTTTTTAAGAACCTCAACATGAGATATGCCAAGTTTAAAGGTCGATAGGTTGATAATTTGCAAGTCATTTTCTGGTTGATTTAGAATCCCCTGCGACTCCGAGGTCTTCGGGGTCTGCCCTGGGAATAGTTCCTCTGGGTTTGATCGTAATTCTGTTGGCGACGTTGTCTGGAGGGATATCGTCTCTCTTCTAAATTTGAACTTGTCCCCCCTCTTCCTTCTCTTCCTACCACCTCTCCTCCTTCCCCTAAAAAAGAATTCTTATTTTCTGGGGTACCTCTGGAATGATCTATTTCTACGTCAGAGCTGTCTGTGCCTGAATCATAGGCTCCCCTTGCTGATAGATAACTATAAACTTTGTTGTTTTTATAGTCATTGAATGATGAAATAAAAGAGCAGATAGCAAGATTACAAACAGACATAAAACTAAGAAAAGGAAGAAAATTCTCTAGAGACAATGATGACTATAAAAACAACAAAGTTTATAGTTATCTATCAGCAAGGGGAGCCTATGATTCAGGCACAGACAGCTCTGACGTAGAAATAGATCATTCCAGAGGTACCCCAGAAAATAAGAATTCTTTTTTAGGGGAAGGAGGAGAGGTGGTAGGAAGAGAAGGAAGAGGGGGGACAAGTTCAAATTTAGAAGAGAGACGATATCCCTCCAGACAACGTCGCCAACAGAATTACGATCAAACCCAGAGGAACTATTCCCAGGGCAGACCCCGAAGACCTCGGAGTCGCAGGGGATTCTAAATCAACCAGAAAATGACTTGCAAATTATCAACCTATCGACCTTTAAACTTGGCATATCTCATGTTGAGGTTCTTAAAAAAGGCTTATCATTCTGTCCTACGAACACCCTTGACAAATTTAACTTTATCAAGGACCTTCATCTTTTTGCTAGACGGGTAGTCCTGTCGCAAATAATGAAAGGAAAGAGCAGACATCTGGTGGAAGATGTATCTCTTACCATGGAAGATAATGCCTCAATTATAGATCTCCAAGCTCTACTGGCTGAAAACGAAGGGAGTCAATATGATCCCTCACAAGCCATTAGCACCAGTGAATGCAAAACGACTAAAACAAATTTTAAAGCAAAATCTAAATATATGCCACAATTATCGATGGTACCTGCTGTTAACATCTTTGTGAGGCAGGTAGAGAAAGAAGTGGCGGATCTTTCTTTCACTGGGTTAGTAAATGATAATCTAAGCAAGTCAGAAAGAAAAGCGCTTGGAGAACTAATGAGTGCTAAAGGACTGATCATAAAACAGGCGGACAAGGGCGGTAACTTAGTCCTATGGGACGAAGGTATGTATGTCCTTGAGGCTAAACGCCAACTTCTAGACAGAACCCAATATCAATGTTTAACCTTCAATCCTACTTCCTCTCTGCAGTTTTCCCTCTTTAATATGTTAAAGAGTGCAAAAGAGAGGAAAACCATTACTGCAACAGAATTTAAATATCTCTACCCTGAACATCCAGTGATGCCAGTATTTTACTGCATCCCCAAAATACATAAAAACTCCACTAATCCTCCAGGCCGTCCAATAATTGCAGGAATAGGTAGCCTCACAGAGAATCTGGGGAACTATATTGACCACTTTCTAAGACCATTTCTGAACACCATGCCATCCTTCATACTAGATACTGCAGACTTCCTCAGGAAAGTGGATGGGCTATCAGTTCCTCAGGAAGCCTGGTTGGTATGTTTAGATGTTGAGGGCTTATACTCATCCATCCCACATGAAGTGGGAATAGAAGCATGCAAGCACTTTCTCATGACAAGAGGCACTAATGTACAAAACCACACAGACTTTGTGGTGGAACTACTAACATTCGTGCTTAATAACAACGTATTTATGTTTGATAATAAAATATACAAGCAAAAAAGAGGCACTGCAATGGGTGCCACATGTGCCCCAACGTATGCGTGCCTACATCTGGGAAAGTGGGAAATGGATGAAGTGTTCCAAAACCCTCTCTTTGAAGAAAACATCCACATGTGGATAAGATATGTGGATGATGTCTTCCTAATTTGGGAGGGCTCAGAGAACATTCTAAAAGAATTCGTTCGAACCCTCAACATAAATAATAGCAACATTTCACTAACCCTGCAATATAGTAAGGAGGAAATCTCGTTCCTCGATGTCAATGTAAAAATTGAACAAGGAATGTTAGTGACTGAAAACTTTCGGAAGAGTACTGCTACTAACAGTCTCCTCTTAGCTTCTAGTCACCACCCAACACATTTGATAAAAGGCATTCCAAAAGGGCAATTTCTGCGGCTTCGTAGAAATTGCTCGACAAAAGAAAGATTCCTAAAACATGGCGTGGAGATGCAAAAAAGGTTCTTAGACAGAGGATATTCTAAGCGTAATGTAAAGAAGGCATTTAGTAATGCTGCACATACGAATAGAAACACACTTCTTGCACAGAGAGAAAAACCAATAGATTCAAAAATAAGGCTAATCACAGACTATAACTGCCATTGGAATGCTTTAAAGGAGATCCTGGCAAAGAATTGGAGAATTCTTGTGAGTGATGTAGGAGTATCAAAAGAAGTTGGAGCCTATCCGAATATCACTGCCAGACGAGCTAGTAATCTGAAGGATAAACTAGTAAGAAGTCAATATAGGTCTGAACAGAGACAGACAGACTGGCTGACAAAACATAGGTCATTTGGCAACCACCCTTGTGGTCGTTGTGTGGTATGCAAATTTATGGTAAAAACTAAAGACTTTGGAACCCGTTCAGGGAAGAGATACAAGTTAAAACACTTCACTAATTGCAATACTGAAGGAGTGATCTACTTACTCTCCTGTAACTGCCCACGTTTCTATGTGGGCAAAACGAGGAGAGCCATAAAAGACCGAATCGCTGAGCATCGAGACGATGTAAAAAACAAAAACCAGAAGAGCAATGTCGCAAAACATTACGAACTGGTACATGATTGTAATCCTGATTCTCTGAAATTCATCTGTATAGATAGAGGAATCACCAATGGCAGAGGGGGCGACAACGACAAGGTCCTCTTGCAAAAAGAATGCAGATGGATCTTTGAGTTGGGGACCCAACTACCTGATGGCTTAAATGATAAACTTGATATGGCCTGTTTTCTATAGGACAGAATGAATTCCATGAAAGCCCTGCTCTAAAAAGCATACCTTCAGATTTATATTAAAAACATTGTAACCAAAATATAGTATATAAATAAGGGAAAATATTTGATATATACTAAGATATGATATCTAGCTAAAAGGTCATAAATTCTAGAGTTACCTGTTTGTTTTTAAGTATAGCACATTTAAAAATTAATATGTGTGTTCATTTAGTTGTTCTTTTAATTTTGGTTCTGTTCAACTAGATATGCATTATATTCTCACCTCCAGCAGGGGCGCTCTTACAAAACACTATAAAAACATAATTTATGCTTACCTGATAAATTCCTTTCTTCTGTTGTGTGATCAGTCCACGGGTCATCATTACTTCTGGGATATTATCTGCTCCCCTACAGGAAGTGCAAGAGGATTCACCCAGCAGAGTTGCTATATAGCTCCTCCCCTCTACGTCACCTCCAGTCATTCGACCAAAGACCAACGAGAAAGGAGAAGCCAAGGGTGTAGTGGTGACTGAATTATAATTTAAAAAATATGTACCTGCCGTAAAAAACAGGGCGGGCCGTGGACTGATCACACAACAGAAGAAAGGAATTTATCAGGTAAGCATAAATTATGTTTTCTTCTGTTATGTGTGATCAGTCCACGGGTCATCATTACTTCTGGGATACCAATACCAAAGCAAAAGTACACGGATGACGGGAGGGATAGGCAGGCTCATTATACAGAAGGAACCACTGCCTGAAGAACCTTTCTCCCAAAAATAGCCTCCGAAGAAGCAAAAGTGTCAAATTTGTAAAATTTGGAAAAAGTATGAAGCGAAGACCAAGTTGCAGCCTTGCAAATCTGTTCAACAGAGGCCTCATTCTTAAAGGCCCAAGTGGAAGCCACAGCTCTAGTGGAATGAGCTGTAATTCTTTCAGGAGGCTGCTGTCCAGCAGTCTCATAGGCTAAACGTATTATGCTACGAAGCCAAAAAGAGAGAGAGGTAGCAGAAGCTTTTTGACCTCTCCTCTGTCCAGAATAAACGACAAACAGGGAAGAAGTTTGGCGAAAATCTTTAGTTGCCTGCAAGTAGAACTTGAGGGCACGAACTACATCCAGATTGTGTAGAAGACGTTCCTTCTTTGAAGAAGGATTTGGACACAAGGATGGAACAACAATCTCTTGATTGATATTCCTATTAGAGACAACCTTAGGTAAGAACCCAGGTTTAGTACGCAGAACTACCTTGTCTGAGTGAAAGATCAGATAAGGAGAATCACAATGTAGGGCTGATAACTCAGAGACTCTTCGAGCCGAGGAAATAGCCATTAAAAATAGAACTTTCTAAGATAACAATTTTATATCAATGGAATGAAGGGGTTCAAACGGAACACCCTGTAAAACGTTAAGAACTAAGTTTAAACTCCATGGCGGAGCAACAGTTTTAAACACAGGCTTGATCCTAGCTAAAGCCTGACAAAAGGCCTGGATGTCTGAATTTTCTGACAGACGCCTGTGCAACAAGATGGACAGAGCTGAGATCTGTCCCCTTAATGAGCTAGCCGATAAACCCTTTTCTAAACCTTCTTGTAGAAAAGACAATATCCTAGGAATCCTAACCTTACTCCAGGAGTAATCTTTGGATTCACACCAGTATAGGTATTTACGCCATATTTTATGGTAAATCTTTCTGGTAACAGGCTTCCTAGCCTGTATCAGGGTATCAATAACCGACTCAGAAAAACCACGTTTTGATAAAATCAAGCGTTCAATTTCCAAGCAGTCAGCTTCAGAGAAGTTAGACTTTGATGTTTGAATGGACCCTGAATCAGAAGGTCCTGTCTTAGAGGTAGAGACCAAGGCGGACAGGATGACATGTCCACTAGATCTGCATACCAAGTCCTGCGCGGCCATGCAGGCGCTATTAGAATCACTGATGCTCTCTCCTGTTTGATTTTGGCAATCAATCGAGGAAGCAGCGGGAAGGGTGGAAACACATAAGCCATCCTGAAGTTCCAAGGTGCTGTCAAAGCATCTATCAGAACCGCTCCCGGATCCCTGGATCTGGATCCGTAGCGAGGAAGTTTGGTGTTCTGGCGAGACGCCATGAGATCTATCTCTGGTTTGCCCCAACGTCGAAGTATTTGGGCAAAGACCTCCGGATGAAGTTCCCACTCCCCCGGATGAAGAGTCTGGCGACTCAAGAAATCCGCCTCCCAGTTCTCCACTCCCGGGATGTGGATTGCTGATAGGTGGCAAGAGTGAGACTCTGCCCAGCGAATTATCTTTGATACTTCTATCATTGCTAGGGAGCTTCTTGTCCCTCCCTGATGGTTGATGTAAGCTACAGTCGTGATGTTGTCCGACTGAAACCTGATGAACCCCCGAGTCTTTAACTGGGGCCAAGCTAGAAGGGCATTGAGAACTGCTCTCAATTCCAGAATGTTTATTGGCAGGAGACTTTCCTCCTGACTCCATTGTCCCTGAGCCTTCAGAGAATTCCAGACAGCGCCCCAACCTAGAAGGCTGGCGTCTGTTGTTACAATTGTCCAGTCCGGCCTGCTGAACGGCATCCCCCTGGACAGATGTGGCCGAGAAAGCCACCATAGAAGAGAGTTTCTGGTCTTTTGATCCAGATTCAGAGTGGGGGACAAATCTGAGTAATCCCCATTCCACTGACTCAGCATGCACAATTGCAGCGGTCTGAGATGTAGGCGTGCAAAGGGTACTATGTCCATTGCTGCTACCATTAAGCCGATCACCTCCATGCATTGAGCTACTGACGGGAGTTGAATGGAATGAAGGACACGGCATGTATTTAGAAGCTTTGTTAATCTGTCTTCTGTCAGATAAATCTTCATTTCTACAGAATCTATAAGAGTCCCCAAGAATGGAACTCTTGTGAGAGGCAAGAGAGAACTCTTCTTTTCGTTCACTTTCCATCCATGCGACCTTAGAAATGCCAGAACTAACTCTGTATGAGACTTGGCAGTTTGAAAGCTTGAAGCTTGTATCAGAATGTCGTCTAGGTACGGAGCTACCGAAATTCCTCGCGGTCTCAGAACCGCTAGAAGGGCACCCAGAACCTTTGTGAAGATTCTTGGAGCCGTAGCCAATCCGAATGGAAGGGCTACAAACTGGTAATGCCTGTCTAAGAAGGCAAACCTTAGATACCGGTAATGATCTTTGTGAATCGGTATGTGAAGGTAAGCATCCTTTAAATCCACTGTGGTCATGTACTGACCCTTTTGGATCATGGGTAAGATTGTCCGAATAGTTTCCATTTTGAACGATGGAACTCTTAGGAATTTGTTTAGGATCTTTAAATCCAAGATTGGCCTGAAAGTTCCCTCTTTTTTGGGGACCACAAACAGGTTTGAGTAAAACCCTTGTCCTTGTTCCGACCGCGGAACCGGATGGATCACTCCCATTAATAATAGATCTTGTACACAGCGTAGAAACGCGTCTTTCTTTATTTGGCTTGTTGACAACCTTGACAGATGAAATCTCCCTCTTGGGGGAGATAATTTGAAGTCTAGAAGGTATCCCTGAGATATGATCTCTAGCGCCCAGGGATCCTGGACATCTCTTGCCCAAGCCTGGGCGAAGAGAGAGAGTCTGCCCCCCACTAGATCCGGTCCCGGATCGGGGGCCCTCGGTTCATGCTGTCTTAGGGGCAGCAGCAGGTTTTCTGGCCTGCTTGCCCTTATTCCAGGACTGGTTAGGTTTCCAGCCTTGTCTGTAACGAGCAACAGCTCCTTCCTGTTTTGGTGCAGTGGAAGTTGATGCTGCACCTGCTTTGAAATTCCGAAAGGGACGAAAATTAGACTGTCTAGCCTTAGCTTTGGCTTTGTCTTGAGGTAGAGCGTGGCCCTTACCTCCTGTAATGTCAGCGATAATTTCTTTCAAACCGGGCCCAAATAAAGTTTGCCCCTTGAAAGGTATATTAAGTAATTTGGACTTAGAAGTTACATCAGCCGACCAGGATTTTAGCCACAGCGCCCTACGTGCCTGAATGGCGAATCCTGAATTCTTAGCCGTAAGTTTGGTTAAATGTACTACGGCCTCCGAAATGAATGAATTAGCTAGTTTAAGGACTCTAAGCCTGTCCGTAATGTCGTCCAGCGTAGCGGAACTAAGGTTCTCTTCCAGAGACTCAATCCAAAATGCTGCCGCAGCCGTAATCGGCGCGATGCATGCAAGGGGTTGCAATATAAAACCTTGTTGAACAAACATTTTCTTAAGGTAACCCTCTAATTTTTTATCCATAGGATCTGAAAAAGCACAGCTATCCTCCACCGGGATAGTGGTGCGCTTAGCTAAAGTAGAGACTGCTCCCTCCACCTTAGGGACCGTTTGCCATAAGTCCCGTGTGGTGGCGTCTATTGGAAACATCTTTCTAAATATTGGAGGGGGTGAGAACGGCACACCGGGTCTATCCCACTCCTTAGTAACAATTTCAGTTAATCTCTTAGGTATAGGAAAAACGTCAGTACTCGCCGGTACCGCAAAGTATTTATCCAACCTACACATTTTCTCTGGTATTGCAACAGTGTTACAATCGTTAAGAGCCGCTAAGACCTCCCCTAGTAATACACGGAGGTTTTCCAATTTAAATTTAAAATTTGAAATATCTGAATCCAATCTGCTTGGATCAGAACCGTCACCTACAGAATGAAGCTCTCCGTCCTCATGCTCTGCAAGCTGTGACGCAGTATCAGACATGGCCCTAGAATTATCAACGCACTCTGTTCTCACCCCAGAGTGATCACGCTTGCCTCTTAGTTCTGGTAACTTAGCCAAAACTTCAGTCATAACAGTAGCCATATCTTGTAATGTTATCTGTAATGGCTGCCCAGATGTACTAGGCGCCATAATATCACGCACCTCCCGGGCGGGAGACGCAGGTACTGACACGTGAGGCGAGTTAGACGGCATAACTCTCCCCTCGCTGTTTGGTGAAATTTGTTCAATTTGTACAGATTGGC
>NC_069504.1:664232166-664299666 GCF_027579735.1 Bombina bombina | reverse complement strand
TTATGTCAGCAGCTTGGGCAAACCGTACAAATAATTAGGACAATTTCACAGTGATAAACTTGCAGGGTCTGCAGCCTTCTAAGCTTTCATAGCAAAAATAAGTATGAGAAAGAGAGTTAATTACATTTTAAGTTTAGATACGTCTATGAGTATGTCTTCCAAGCTGAAACATGTAAGCCCTGTTGTCTGTGCCATTCTTTATGGCATATATGTTTAAAAATGTTAAATAATAAAGTATGTCTTATTTCAAATGTTTAAAGGGACACTGAACCCAAATGTGTTCATTTGTAATTCAGAAAGAGCATGCAATATTAAGCAACTTTCTAATTTACTCCTATTAACATTTTTTCTTTGTTCTCTTGCAATCATTATTTGAAAAAGAAGGTATCGAAGCTTTTTTTTGGTTTCAGTACTCTGGACAGCACTTTTTTATTGGTGGATGAATGTATCCACCAATCAGCAAGGACAACCCAGGTTGTTCACCAAAAATGGGCAGGCATCTAAACTTACATTCTTGCATTTCAAATAAAAATACCAAGATAATGAAGAAAATTTGATAATAGGAGTAAATGCAAAATTTGCTTAAAATTTCATGCTCAATCTGAATCACAAAATTAAATTTTTGGGTACAGTGTCCCTTTAAAGGACAGCAGGGTGCCTGATGATTTCTAATTATTATTTACAAAATATGTCCCTGTCATTCTTCATATACTGCAGTCCTATCAAGAAAACACATTTTACCAGGATACATGTTTCAGCTGTGTCTCAGATTTTAATGAATTTGTTTACTTGGAATAAACATTTTATCTTTCACTGGTCTAAATGAACTATATTCAATGATTGTGACTGAGCCATTTTCACTGAATGTTCCTGGTACCAGATCATACAGATCCTATCCACTGAAGTGGTGCTGAACATAGTTAAAGGTCCCCTTCTGTATCCATAGCCTTTGCCAGGATTCTACTAGTAACAAAGACTGATTCTCCTCCAGATTCCTCTTGGCACAAGGATACCCCTGCTGGATCCTTGCTTCCACCCTAAACCTCAGCAGACTGATTCCCTCCAGTCATTTGTAGAAGCAGGATTCCTGCTGGTTTCTAAGTCTAATCATAACCACAACAAAACACATTTCCTTCTCCAACAACTTCCAGCATAACCCCTTACCATTGAGAACTAAGGACTCAACCAAGCGATCACTTCAAGCATTTTTAAGTAAAAGAATGTGCTCTGAAATATATGTTTGGCAACTTGAAGAGTATGCATTTTTTTTTCTTTCTAGTGAGACAGAATTAAAGGGACAGTTAAGTAAAAAAAAAACTCATGATTTAAATGATTTAAATAGGGCATGTAATTTTAAACAACTTTCCAATTTACTTTTATTACCAATTTTGCTTTGTTCTCTTGGTATTCTTAGTTGAAAGCTAAATCTAGGAGGTATATATATGCCAATTTCTTACCACTAGAGGGCGTCAGTTTACGTGTTTCATATAGATAACATTGAGCTCAAGCACGTGAAGCTCCTAAGAGCAAGCACTGATTGGCTAAAAATTCAAGTCTGTCAAAAGAACTGAAATAAGGGGGCTGTTTGCAGAGCCATAGATACAAGGTAATCACAGAGGTAAAAAGTATATTATTATAACTGTGTTGGTTATGCAAAATTGGGGAATGGGTAATAAAGGGATTATCTACCTTTTTAAACAACAAAAACTCTGGTGTTTACTGTCCCTTTAAGGTTCTTTTAAGCTAGACAATAACCAATATATTCACCATTTGTTTGTTCTTGATCTTTTGAATAACAAAAGCAAAAACTGGAGGAATGACAAATCTGCACCTTCTGAGGAATTACAGCTATGGCACCATACATGGAAACCTTGCAGCATTCCCTTGTTGACATATTTCCAGAAATACTTTTTTCCTAGAAATTAAAATAAAAACATCCTTCTGATAAATTTGCTATATGAATTGCAGAATACACCTTAAAAGACTTTCCCCCTCATCATCAAATGATACCCAAACCTGAATAGGTGGCTTCCTGTAAACACCTCTCTTTTTTATGAAATATGCAAATACTGTAGTACCAAGGTGTCAGATAGGATACAAACATAACACAGAAGGGATGTACAGGTATTTACAGCCGAAAACACTGCTCTGAGACACATTTATACGGATTCCTCACATGACTACCTTCTGCAAGCCTTTAACTGATCCCAAACCATGTCTCAACCAAAATTACATAAATCTGTAGTGATGAGATTTAGTTTGGCTGCAGACAACACCCTCTCTTAGAGAAGCTGCACCTTACCAGGCACTGAGGGAAACCGAAACTTGGGCCCTGATATTCAAGGGTTCTCCGGCTTCGAGAGAAATTACAGTTAAGACTTTACTGGGGCTGAACTCGCTGAATATTCAAAGGAAAAAAGGCCGGAACTCTCCATCACTGCAAGATCTCTCTCATTTCTATATATGAAGGAGAGACAAGCCCAATGCAATGCAGCACTGCGTGATAGGAGAGTTGTTACACTTACACTTTGTGCTTTGTATTTTAGATTACTTTACACTTTAGATTGGGTCCTTTCAGTATTATTGCATTTAAGCTTTGCACTCTCACTTATATTTTAAAACATTTAGATTTAGCTCTAACAGTGGTATTATAAATCCTGATTATGTTTTGAAAGTTTCTGTGTTGATTTAACAAATTAGGATCAAACTTTGTATCTGTTTATATATACACAGTACACACATTACATTGCACCTGAATTTGCTGCATTGCAAACTAAAACTGACACTTTCAGAAAGTGGGAGGGAGAGAGCTGTTCGATGGGCTGAACAGGGGAATTCCCAGGTATGTTTGAAACTCTCACCAGTCTTGTGAAATTTTGCAAGCAATTTAAAACAAGCTGGTTTCACCGATTTGTCTCGCCAGCTGTATGCAGGTGAAGTTTACTCAAAATTCACAACAGACATATTTTAACTAATAATAAAGTAACATATACTAAAATATAGACAAAAGCAAGTTCAATTGTAGTGAAAACATTTCAGTTTAATTTGGAATTGATGAAAACGGAGCCTTTATATCAGCCCCAGTAGTTCTCCAGTTATCTTCTCTGTCCCATGTGAAATTTTGTATCCCAGAGAGCTTCATTACTTTCTATGGCCTAGATTTGGAGTTTTGTCGGTAAGGACCCGCGTAGTTAACGCCGGCTTTTTTCTGGCCGCACCATAAAAATAACTCTGGTATTGAGAGTCCACATAAAGGCTGCGTTAGGCTCCAAAAAAGGAGCGTAGAGCATTTTTAACGCAGCTTCAACTCTCAATACCAGAGTTGCTTACGCAAGCGGCCAGCCTAAAGAAAAATAAAAAAATGCCCTACCCTATTCTAAATTACTAAAGTTCAAAGCTCTTTTACCTTACCAGCCCTGAACAGGGCCCTTTGCGGGGCATGCCCCAAGAAGTTCAGCTCTTTTGCCTGTAAAAAAAAACATACAATACCCCCCCCCAACATTACAACCCACCACCCACATACCCCTAATCTAACCCAAACCCCCCTTAAATAAACCTAACACTAAGCCCCTGAAGATCTTCCTACCTTGTCTTCACCCTGCCAGGTTCACCGATCGGTCCAGAAGAGCTCCTCCGATGTCCTGATCTAAGCCCATGCGGGGGGCTGAAGAGGTCCATGATCCGGCTGAAGTCATCATCCAAGCGGGAGCTGAAGAGGTCCATGATCCGGCTGAAGTCTTCATCCAAGCGGGGCAGAAGAGGTCTTCCATCCGATTGAAGTCTTCATCCAAGCGGGATCTTCTATGGTCATCCATCCGGAGCGGCAGGCTCCTGAAGACCTCCGACGCGGAACATCCATCCTGGCCGACGACTGAACGACGAATGACGGTTCCTTTAAATGACGTCATCCAAGATGGCGTCCCTCGAATTCCGATTGGCTGATAGGATTCTATCAGCCAATCGGAATTAAGGTAGGAATATTCTGATTGGCTGATGGAATCAGCCAATCAGAATCAAGTTCAATTAAGAGTTAATTAATTTTGTTAGATTAAAATTATATTTAATTTAGGGGGGTGTTAGTGTTAGGGTTAGACTTAGCTTTAGGGGTTAATACATTTATTAGAATAGCGGTGAGCTCCGGTCAGCAGATTAGGGGTTAATAATTGAAGTTAGGTGTCGGCGATGTTAGGGAGGGCAGATTAGGGGTTAATACTATCTATTATAGGGTTAGTGAGGCGGATTAGGGGTTAATAAGTGTAGGCAGGTGGAGGCGACGTTGAGGGGGGCAGATTAGGGGGTTAATATATATAATATAGGGGTCGGCGGTGTTAGGGGCAGCAGATTAGGGGTACATAAGTATAACGTAGGTGGCGGCGCTCTGCGGTCGGCAGATTAGGGGTTAATTATTGTAGGTAGCTGGCTGCGACGTTGTGGGGGGCAGGTTAGGGGTTAATAAATATAATATAGGGGTCGGCGGTGTTAGGGACAGCAGATTAGGGGTACATAAGTATAACGTAGGTGGCGGTCGGCAGATTAGGGGTTAAAAAAATTTAATCGAGTGGCGGCGATGTGGGGGGACCTCGGTTTAGGGGTACATAGGTAGTTTATGGGTGTTAGTGTACTTTAGAGTACAGTAGTTAAGAGCTTTATGAACCGGCGTTAGCCCAGAAAGCTCTTAACTACTGACTTTTTTCCTGCGGCTGGAGTTTTGTCGTTAGATGTCTAACGCTCACTTCAGACACGACTCTAAATACCGGAGTTAGAAAAATCCCATTGAAAAGATAGGATACGCAATTGACGTAAGGGGATCTGCGGTATGGAAAAGTTGCAGCTTTAAAGTGAGCGTTAGACCCTATTTTGAGTGACTCCAAATACCGGAGGTAGCCTAAAACCAGCGTTAGGAGCCTCTAACGCTGGTTTTCACGGCTAACGCCAAACTCCAAATCTAGGCCTTTGCAAAGTTTAAATGCAATAAAATTTAATCTGAAGTGTAAATGTATAAAAAAAAAATAGAAGGCACAACGAGTAAAGGGAGCAGAACTATCATATCACACAGTCCTATAGTGAATTGGGCTTGCCTTTCCTTCACATACTAAAATTAAGGGAACTCCCTTTGGAGAAGTAAAGCAAAGTCTGCCTATTGAATATTTCACTAGAGATCTCGCAAGTGCTGGAGGATCATTTTAGAATATCTCTCCTGAGAAGAGAGGTTTTGAATATCAGGGCTTTATTGAGAATGATGCATTCTCTGAGAAAGGTCCAGGACAGAGTGCTCTGAAATTAATAACAGTTTTCTTTCACACATAGGGATTATGTTACTAGCAATGAACAGTATATCTCTAGCCGCCAAGCAAAAATAATTCAGTTTGAGCACCACAAATCGGCAAATGTGTGAAGGCTCACAACCCTTGGTCTAGGGAATTGTGGTTCATTGTTACATGGCCCAATCTTCACTCTCCTAACACAAATCATCATTAAATGGCGCAGTAAAAAAATGAAACGTTTTTTAAGCTTTTCATCAAGAAAATATAGAAAAACATTTTTTTGAGGTCAATACAAAGTCCTGTGATTATCTTAAAATCTTCCCTTAGAGTAACCTTTATATTTCTGATATTGAAAGTCTTATGCTTCATTCACCACAAAAACATATATCATTCACCACAAAAACATAATTATGCTTACCTGATAATTTAATTTCCTTCTGTATGAGGAGAGTCCATGGCATCATTCCTTACTTTTGGAAAATACTGAACCTGGCCACCAGGAGGAGCAAAGACACCCCAGCCAAAGGCTTAAATACTCACCCTATTTCCCTCATATCCCAGTCATTCTGCCAAGGGAACAAGGAACAGTAGGAGAAATATCAGGGTATATCAGAGAATCTAGATTTTAATGAACAAAAGGACCATGTTCCAGCAGATCCCTGCGACAAGGTAACTTCCACGGAGGAGATGAGGACATCCCCACCAGGTCTGCGAACCACATCCAACGTGTTCACAATGGAGCAATCAGTATTACTGATGCCTGCTCCTGCTTGATGTGGGTCACTACATGAGGAAGAAGTGGTAACTGCTGGAAAATGTAAATTAGATTGAACCTCCAAGGCACTGCTAATGCATCTATTAGCTCCGCTTGAGGATCCATGGACCGCGACCCATGTCTGGGTAGCTTGGAATTGAGCCGAGACACCTTGAGATCGATCTCCGGCGTCCCCCATCTGCTGAAAATCTCTGCAAACACCTCGGGATTGAGAGACCATGCCCCCAGATGAAAAAATTGTCTGCTGAGGAAATTCGCTTCCCAGTTGTCCCCACCCGGAATGTGGATTGCTGACAGCGAGCAGTTGTAGGCCTCCGCCCACTCCAGAATCTGAGATACTTCCCTCATTGCTAGGGAGCGCCTCGTTACTCCTGATAGTTGATGTAAGCCACCGAGGTTATGTTGTCTGATTGGAATCTGATAAACTGGGACACACCCAGAAGAGACCAAGCCTTCAGAGTATTGAAGATTGCTCAAAGTTGATCGGGAGGAGGGATTCCTGTAGTCCACAGGCCCTGTGCCTTCCTGGCACTCCAAACCACTCCCCATCCTGATAGACTTGCATCGGTAGTCACAATCTCCCCAGATGGTCTTAAGGAGGATGTCCCTTGGGACAGGTGATCTGCACAGAGCCATCAGTTGTCCAGAGAAATCTGTTGAGACAGATCCGAATGGTTGCCGTTCCACTTTCTAAGCATGCACAGCTGAAGTGATCTGAGATGGAATCTGGCAAAAGGAATGAAGTCCATGCTGGACACCATGAGACCAATCACCTCCATACACCAAGCCACAGAGGGCCTTTAGGAGGTCTGGAGGGCAAGACAAGCAGAAGTTAGCTTGTAACGTCTCTGGTTTGTAAGGAAAATCCTCATGGATATGGAGTCTATTATAGTACCCTGGAATTCCACCCTGATACTGGGAATAAGAGAACTATTTTCTATGTTTATCTTCCATCCATAAGATCAAAGAAGAAACAGAAGAGATCTCAAATGGTCTTCTGCCAGGCGACAGGATGGTGCTTGAACCAGAATATCGTTCAAGTATGGCGCTACTGCTATACCTCTGGTTCTGGCCACTGCAAGCAGAGCCCACCTTTGTAAAAACTCTTGGAGTTGAAGGCTTAGAGGCAGCAGATTCTGGCCTAGAAAGAGCACCCCCTGAAGTATCAGAGGCGCTTACATCATCGGATAATCTTGTATCAGATAAATCCAATAAGCTACTAGATGACCCCCCTGGAAAGGATAGCAATATTTGACCTTGCACTTAACAGGGTGAGGTAAAGCACTAAACGCCGCAGACACTGCCGTTAAAACTCCAGTCCCATTTCGAAGGGTAGATACCCTTCATAAGGAACTACTCCGAATCTTCTGACACTTCTCTGCCAACCTCCTGTGACGAAAGGCAAAGAATGACTGGGATATGAGGTAAGTAGGGGGGTATTTAAAGTGAAGGTAAACTTTGGAGAATGAAAATCCGTTTTTTTAAAATACTATTAAAAACAGGGGCACTTTCATTCATCAAAGTTTACAAATCAGCCGTTTTGATTAAAAAATTACCTTTTATCCTTTTCACAGCTACAGCAGTTTACCCCTTCTGCTGGAAATCCTCTCTTCACACGTCAGCAATGACTAATCCTGCTTCCTCCAATCACAGCTTTCCCCCCAGGGTGGTTATTGCCTGAGGCCATGCTGTGATTGGAGGAAGCTGGATTAGTCATTGCTGAGGTGTGACGAGAGGATTTCCAGGAGTAAGCTGCTGTAGCTGTAAAAGGAAAAAAGTTAAGTTTTTAATCAAAACGGCTGTTTTGTAAACTTTGATGAATGAAAGTGTCTCTGTTTTTAATAGTAATTTAAAAAAACAGGCTTTCATTCACCAAAGTTAACCTTCACTTTAAGCCTTTGGCTGGGGTGTCGTTGCCTCTGCCTGGAGGCCAGGTTCAGTATTTCCCAACAATAAGGAATGATGCTGTGGACTCTCCTCATATTAAGAAGGAAAAATATCTTTAGGTGCTCTTATTTACAAATAAGAAAGGTGTGGTCATTTTAACAAGAAATATTACTTGTATTCCTGTTAAAGGGACCATAAACATGCAGCATCTTCTTCTGTCTTCCCATAATTACCATATTAGTAGAGTCTGGACGTTATTAGAAGAGATTAACACATTGTGCAATTGTTTCTCAATGGTCAAACTCCTCTCACAACTTATCGATTTTGGAGAAGCCAATCCAGACACTGAGTTTGCAGAAGAAAGGACTTTCCACTGCTATGTTTTTTTAAAAATAGCCATTGTTTGGGGACATCCTAAAACATTTAATGTGAAAATGGCTTAATGTAGCTTAATGAGTAAAAAAAGTGGCAAAATGTTAATAAATTGCTGCATAATTTTGCACAACCCAATATTTCCACTATCCAAGCCTAACCTAGAAGTTTCATAGATTTTGGTTTCCCACAAGGCAAATGAGTGACATTAAGCTTGCTTTTTTGGGGAGCTTAATGTGGCTTAACGTACAAAATTGATACAATACATTAATCTATCTATTCAAACATATTCTGAAAATTTCAGGAAATTTTATAAAACATACCAAAAGTTATTCGCATTTAACAATCCTAAAACATTTAATGTTTAACTGTAAAATTCTAGGAATTCTAAAAGAATGCCAAGAGAATTTATGAGAAGAACACCCTGAAATGTAGGTCTTCCAAACTCGATAATAAATCTTTCTAGAGACAGATTTACGAGCTTGTAACATAGTATTAACCACTGAGTCAAAGAAACCTTTATGACTTAGTACTAAGCGTTCAATTTCCATACATTCAAATTTAATGATTTGAGATCCTGATGGAAAAACGGACCTTGAGACAGTAGGTCCGGCCTTAACGGAAGTGACCAAGGTTGGCAACTGGACATCCGAACAAGATCCGCATACCAAAACCTGTGTGGCCATGCTAGAGCCACCAGCAACACAAACGATTGTTCCATGATGATTTTGGATATCACTCTTGGAAGAACTAGAGGCGGGAAAATGTAAGCAGGATGATAACACCAAGGAATTGTCAACGCATCCACTGCTTCCACCTGAACATCCCTGGACCTGGACAGGTATCTGGGAAGTTTCTTGTTTAGATGAGAGGCCATGAGATCTATCTCTGGAAGACCCCACATCCGAAAAATCTGAGAAAACACATCTGGATGGAGAGACCACTCCCCTGGATGTAAAGTCTGACGGCTGAGATAATCCGCCTCCCAATTGTCTACACCTGGGATATGCACCGCAGAGATTAGACAGGAGCTGGATTCCGCCCAAGCAAGTATCCGAGATACTTCTTTCATAGCTTGGGAACTTGAGTCCCACCCCGATGAATGACATATGCCACAGTTGTGATATTGTCTGTCTGAAAGCAAATGAACGGTTCTCTCTTCAACAGAAGCCAAAACTGAAGAGCTCTGAGAATTGCACAGAGTTCTAAAATATTGATTGGTAATCTCGCCTCTTGAGATTTCCAAACCCCTTGTGCTGTCAGAGATCCCCAAACAGCTCCCCAACCTGAAAGACTTGCGTCTGTAGTGATCACAGTCCAGGTTGGCTGAATAAAGGAAGCCCCTTGAACTAAACGCTGGTGATTTAACCACCACATCAGAGAGTGTCGAACATTGGGATTCAAGGATATTAACTGTGATATCTTTGTATAATCCCTGCACCATTGATTCAGCATACAAAGCTGGAGAGGTCTCATGTGAAAACGAGCAAAAGGAATCACGTCCGATGCTGCAGTCATGAGGCCTAAAAATTCCATGCACATAGCCACTGAAGAGAATGACTGACACTGAAGGTGCCGACAGGCTGCAACCAATTTCAAACGTCTCTTGTCTGTTAGAGACAGAGTCATGGACACTGAATCTATCTGGAAACCTAAAAAGGTGACCCTTGTCTGAGGAATCAAGAAACTTTTTGGTAAATTGATCCTCCAACCATGTCTTTGAAGAAACAACACAAGTTGATTTCTGTGAGATTCTGTAGAACGTAAAGACTGAGCTAGTACCAAGATATCGTCCAAATAAGGAAACACCGCAATACCCTGCTCTCTGATTACAGAGAGTAGGGCACCTAGAACCTTTGAAAAGATTCTTGGAGCTGTTGCTAGGCCAAATGGAAGAGCAATAAATTGGTAATGCTTGTCTAGAAAAGAGAATCTCAGGAACTGATAATGTTCTGGATGAATCGGAATATGAAGGTATGCATCCTGCAAGTCTATTGAAGACATATAATGTCCTTGGCTGAAGAAAAGGCAGAATAGTCCTTATAGCCACCATCTTGAAAGTTGGTAGTCTTACATAACGATTCAAAATTTTCAGATACAGAACTGGTCTGAATGAATTTTCCTTCTTTGGGACAATGAATAGATTTGAATAAAACCCCAGACCTTGTTCCTGAAAAGGAACCGGTATGATAACCCCCTGAAGACTCCAGGTCTGAAACACACTTCAGGAAAGCCTGAGCTTTTACTGGATTTGCTGGGATACGCGAGAGAAAAAAATCTTCTCACAGGAGGTCTTATTCTGAATCCTATTCGATACCCTTGAGAGACAATGCTCTGAATCCATTGATTTTGGACAGAATTTATCCAAAAATCCTTGAAAAACCTTAATCTGCCCCCTACCAGCTGAACTGGAATGAGGGTCGCACCTTCTTGCGGACTTAGGGGCTGCCTTTTGTTTTTTAAAAGGCTTAGATTTATTCCAATTTGAGGAAGGCTTCCAATTGGAAACAGATTCCTTGAAGGATTATATTTTTGTTCCTTATTTTGACTAAAGGAACGAAAATGGTTAGAAGCCTTAGATTTACCCTTAGGTTTTTTTATCCTGAGGCAGAAAAACTCGATTTCCCTCAGTAACAGTTGAAATAATAGAATCCAACTGAGAACCAAATCAATTATTACCTTGGAAAGAAGAGATAATAATCTAGACTTAGATGTCATATCAGTATTCCAAGATTTAAGCCATAAAACTCTTCTAGCTAAAATAGCTAAAGACATGGATCTAACATCAATTTTGATATAAAAAATGGCATCACAAATAAAATAATTAGCATGTTGCAGTAAGCAAACAATGCTAGATATGTCAGAATCCAATTCTTGTTGCGCTAAATTCTCCAACCAAAAAGTTGATGCAGCCGCAACATCAGCCAAAGAAATTGCAGGTCTGAGAAGATGACCTGAATATAAATAGGCTTTCCTTAGATAGGATTCAAGTTTCCTATCTAAAGCATCTTTAAAAGAAGTACTATCTTCCATAGGAATAGTGGTACGTTTAGCAAGAGTAGAAGTAGCCCCATCAACTTTGGGGATCTTTTCCCAAACCGCTATAGAAATTTCTGGTAAAGGATACAATTTTTTAAACCTTGAATAAGGAATAAAAGGAGTACCTGGCTTATTCCATTCCTTAGAAATCATATCAGAAATAGCATCAGGAATAGGAAAAACCTCTGGAGTAACCACAGGAGGTTTAAAAACAGCATTTAAACATTTACTAGTCTTAATGTCAAGAGGACTAGCTTCCTCAATATCCAAAGTAATTAACACTTTTTTTTAACAAAGAACGAATATACTCTATTTTAAACAAATAAGTAGATTTGTCAGTGTCAATGTCTGAGGAGGGATCTTCTGAATCAGATAGATCCTCATCAGAGGAGGATAAATCATTATGTTGTCGGCCATTTGAAATTTCATCAATTTTATGACAAGTTTTAAAAGACCTTTTACGTTTATTAGAAGGCGGTAATGCAGACAAAGCCTTCTGAATAGAATCAGTAACAAAGTCTTTAAAATTCATAGGTATATCATGTACATTAGAAGTTGAAGGAACTGCAACTGACAATGTACTATTACTGATGGATACATTCTCTGCATGTAAAAGTTTATCATGACAACTATTACAAATGACATTTGGAGACATAATTTCCACAATCTTACAACAAATGCACTTAGCTTTGGTAGAACCGATGTCAGGCAGCAAAGTTCCAACAGATACTTCTGAGGCAAGATCAGATTGAGACATCTTGCAAAATGTAAAAGAAAAAACAACATATAAAGTAAAAAATATCAATTTCCTTATATGACAGTTTCAGGAAAGGAAAAAAATGCAAACAGCATAGCCTTCTGACATAGAAAAAGGCAAGAGGCAAACAGCAATGGGGTATAAAACAAATGAAAAATTTGGCGCCAAGTATGACACACAACGTAAGTGTAAACATTTTTGGCACCAACAATATCCGGAAATAACACACATCACTAACGACGCAACCGTGTGTAAGGCTTCTGCGTCAACTACGACGCCAGAAATGACGAACTTGCGTCAACGGACGTACTTTTCCTCGCCAAAAAAATTCTCGCACAAAGAATGAGGCAATGAAGTCTAGCATTTGGCGCACCCGCGGGCCTAATGCTGCCCGCAATTTGTAAGACAAAAGTAGTCAATTTGAAAAAAAGACTAAACCCCAGGTAAGAAAAAAATATTTCTCAATATGTTTATTTCCCAAATATGAAACTGACAGTCTGCACAAGGAAATATATGAACCTGACTCATGGCAAATATAAGTACAATACATATATTTAGAACTTTATATAAATGCATAAAGTGCCAGACCATAGCTGGGGTGTAATAAAAAACATACTTACCAAAAAAGACACCCATCCACATATAGCAGATAGCCAAACCAGTACTGAAACAGTTATCAGAAGAGGTAATGGTATATGAGAGTATATCATCGATCTGAAAAGGGAGGTAGGAGATGACTCTCTACGACCGATAACAGAGAGCCTATGAAATAGACCCCCATTAGGAAAATCATTGCATTCAATAGGTGATACTCTCTTCACATCCCTCTGACATTCGCTGTACTCTGAGAGGAATCGGGCTTCAAAAAAGCTGAGAAGCGCATGTCAACATAGAATCTTAGCACAAAATTACTTCACCACCTCCATAGGAGGCAAAGTTTGTAAAACTGAATAGTGGGTGTGGTGAGGGGTGTATTTATAGGCATTTTGAGGTTTGGGAAACTTTGCCCCTCCTGGTAGGATTGTATATCCCATACGTCACTAGCTCATGTACTCTTGCCAATTACACGAAAGAAAAGTAAATTGGGAAGTTGTTTAAAATTGTATTCCCTATTTAAATAATGAAAGGTTTTTTTGGACTTGACTGTCCCTTTAAGCTTGTTTTTTGGGAGCTTAATGTGCTTAACGTACAAAACTGAACTTTGATGTTAACCAATTTCCCCAAACAAACTTCCCATAATACACTAATCTATTCAAACATATTCTGAAAATTTCAGGAATAAAACATACCAAAAGTTATTTGCATTCAACAATTTTTTTTACAATCCTAAAACATTTAGGGGCCAATTTAACAAATGTCTGTCCGACATGATCCGATCAGCGGATCATGTCCGACAGACATCGCTGAACGCAGAGAGCAATACGCTCTCCGCATTCAGCATTGCACCAGCAGCTCTTGTGAACTGCAGGTGCAACGCCGCCCCCTGCAGATTATCGGACAATCGGCCGCTAGCAGGGGGTGTCTATCAACCCGATCGTATTCGATCGGGTTGATTTCACGCGATCTCTGTCCGCCTCCTCAGAGCAGGCGGACAGGTTATGGAGCGGCGGTCTTTAGACGGCCGCTTCATAATTGGTGTTTCTAGCGAGTCTGAAGGCTCACCAGAAACACAGCCGTTCAAGTTCCATACGGAGCTTGATAAATGGGCCCCTTAATGTGAGTAGCTTAATGTACCAAAATTCACCTAAACATCAATAAATTGCCTTGAAATTTGGCACAAACTCAGTTTGTCACTTTCCAAACCTTTCCTGGAAGTTTCATGGATTTTGGTTTCCCACATGGCAAATGAGTGACATTAAGCTTGTTTTTTGGGGCGCCTGGGTTATGCTTGCTTATTGGTGGGTAAATATAAGCCTCCAATAAGCAAGCGCTATCCATGGTGCTGAACCTAAAATGGGCTGGCTGCTGAGATTTACATTCCTGCTTTTAAAATACAGATAGCAAGATACGAAGAAAAATTGATAATAGGAGTAAATTAGAAAGTTGCTTAAAATGTCATGTTCTATCTGAATCCTGGGAGCTTAATGTGGCTTAACGTACAAAATTGAACTTGGATGTTAACCAATTTCCCCCAAACTTCTCACAATACATTAATCTATCTATTCAAACATATTCTGAAAATTTAAGGACATTTGATAAAACATACAAAAAGTTATTTGCATTTAACAAAATTTTTTTTTCAATCCAAAAACATTTAAATGTGAGCAGCTTAATGTAAAAAGAGCTTAATGTACCAAAATTCACCTAAACATCAACCAATTGCATTCAAACTTGGCACAAACTCAGTTTGTCATTTTCTGAAAATTTCAGGACATTTGATAAAACATACCAAAAGTTATTTACATTTAACTATTTTTTTTTACAGTCCTAAAACATTTAGGGGCAAATTTATCAAAGCTTCAACTGATAATACGATGGAATCCACTAGAATCTCGCGTCATATCCAAAGCAAATTGAATCCGCCGTGACATAATATACACTCCCGCGATCTCAATCCGACGCAGATCGATGCTTGCGTCATCCCAGATGTTTCGATTACACATTCGACTCTGACCCTTTTTCCAATTTACCAAACACTCAACAGGTACGCTTGCGTCTATTCCAACGCAGCGTACCTATCGTTCAAACCGCCACCCTTGAGGCTGCGGATGCCATAGAAATCAGTGGGAGTCTGAAAACACAGAAAGGTTATGTTCGATGCTGCAAGACGATGAAGCATATTAGATAATAAAAGTAAATTAGAAACTTTATTAAAGTTCTATACTCTTTCTAAATCAAACAATATTATTGCTCCAAACTTGGTGCAAAGTATTGCTTCAATTTTGATGCACTAGTAGATATAGGGATAAAAATGAAATACATTACTACTTATGGATTATGTTACATCTTTGTCTATCATTACAAATCAAGTGGACAATATTATTGCTCCAACTTGGTGCACTAGTAGATATAGAGATAAAAATGAAATAAATACATAACATAATATAGCTAACTTACTTTTTTTATTTTTGGATAAATCTTTATGCACCATGTTTAAGGCATGTAATACAAGTCCCACTCTTCACTTCGCACACAACACTTTTCGCACCAAATATGACGCAATACTTCTAGACAATCCACACACTAGTGAATTTTTCCACAACTTTTGATTGGGATATGCATAATCACATGATTTATGATTATCAGCCAATCAAATTTAAATATACATTGTATAGTATCACTAACGAAAAAATTGCTTGATACTTGTGTCAATCACTCATCAGAACTTGTAAGTGCCATTTGTTACATTGTGTATTATACTTTGAAAGTATGTATATGTGTAATTAGTATTAAAGATAAACATTGATGCTGACATTAGGACACACAGTGTAATATTTTAGACAATTATTTTAAAATTCGATATAATCTTAAGATGATAGCTCAAAGGGATAGCCCGCCTAACATTAAACTGTCATGATTCAGGTACAGCAGAAATTAAAATCGCCTCTTTACTGTCATGCTATTTTCAGTGTATTTCTTCCTTCTCTTGAATTTAATTTTCATTAAGAAATGTCATCTTATATGCCAGCTGATTTTATAACACTTGTGTAGGGGTGGTTTTTAAAACTAGATTGCAATCAGGAGGGGTTACACAGGTACAGAGAGAAAACTGTCCCAGCTCTTAAAATATCCATTTATTGCAAATAAATACATATGATACCCTGATGACATGTTATATTCGCAATTATTCCTGCTCAGAATAATAATACGTTTACACTATATACATATAGTGGTATAAATAAACACAGAGATAAGACAACATTGTTTAGAACAAAAACAGGAATATAGGGACATGTAAGTATGTTTGCAAAAAATTTCTGACATAACACACACACTTACACACACATTTATATATAAGTATGTGCAAAGATATATGTACAAATTCTAGCATTAATAATCATTTATAAAAAAAACATGAGATAAAAGCATATTATGACTTCTAGAAATACAAATACACATTAATTTATGTAAATGTATCATAACAAATAAAAATAACTTTCTATGAAATATTGTTTATTGAGGTATAAATCAAGCTATTTTTTGGACATTAACAGATGAGAAATAAAAGATTAGCTTTAGAGAAATGTACTTGTTCATGGACAGTAATGAAATGGTATAAATAAAATTGGGAAAAACCCGAATAACCGCGACATCGATGACTGTTAGTTAACAGTCCGATGCCCATCGCACCGTAATTGACGCACGTGTTTTTGACGTTTTTTTTTATAAATAAGGGCATCTTATGTGGATCCGCGGCAGCGATGTCTGGCGAGCGTATTGATGCCGGTGAATGCACAGAGATTGACACTTTCATATATGCGGTTGACGGCTTGATAAATATCCCCCAGTATGTTTTAGGATTGTAAAAAATAGTTAAATGTAAATAACTTTTGGTATTTTTTATCAAATGTCCTGAAATTTTCAGAATATCTTTGAATATATAGATTAATGCATTGTGGGAATTTTGGGGGAAATTGGTTAACATCTAAGTTCAATTGTGTACGTTAAGCCACATTAAGCTCCCCAAAAAACAAGCTTAATGTCACTCATTGGCCTTGTGGGATACCAAAATCCATGAAACTTCTAGGATAGGCTTGGAAAGTGAAAAACGGAGGTTGTGCCAAGTTTCAAGGCAATTGATTGATGTTAAGGCACATTTTGGTACATTAAGCTCTTTTTACGCTAAGCCGTTCACATGAAATGTTTTAAGACTGTAAAAAAATAGTTAAATGTGAATATCTTTTAGTATGTTCCACCAATTTTCAGAATATGTTTGAATTTTTTCTTTTGTGATTCAGATAGAGCATGACATTTTAGGCAACTTTCTAATTTACTCCTACTATCAATTTTTCTTTATTCTCTCGGTATCTTTATTTGAAATAGAAGAATGTAAGTTTAGATGCCGGCCCATTTTTTGTGAACAACCTGGGTTGTCCTTGCTGATTGGTGGATAAATTCATCCACCAATAAAAAAATGCTGTCCAGAGGTCTGAACCAAAAAAAAAAAAGCTTAGATGCCTACTTTTTCAAATAAAGATAGCAAGAGATTCCCTACTTCACACTGAGCAGACGCTTACATGAACCACACAGCTTGAGACAGGGCTCTATTTACACTGCACTGGCTGATGGTAAACTTAGACCTCAAAGGGAAATGGCAGAATGCTATGGTAGCATCTTCACATCATGGATGAGATATCACCAATTGTATCACTACTTAATGCCCCACAAACACAAAAATGATTTCTGCAGGGAGCTCACCCCATATGAATCTCTCTGCACAAGCCTAACGCCACCCAAGAGGATTATTTCAAAAGTGTATAAACTACTACTCACCCCACCTGACACACAGTTGCCGACATACACTAGAGCATGGAATAACGACCTACATAATACAATTGAGGAAGAAGAATGGCTGAAGTCATTCCGCATGGTCAAATGCTCATCCGTTTCGGCAACTGTCCAAGAAATACAGCTCAAACTGCTCACCAGATGGTACTACACACCATCAAGATTACACCACCTCTTCCCGTCGGCTACAGCGACCTGTTGGAGAGGCTGCGGAGAGACAGGTACACTGCTACATATATGGTTGGCATGTCCCAAATTAACAAACTACTGGTCGACAGTAATTGGGGTAATGACAGAGAAACTAAATATACAAATACCAAACACACCTGAAACCCTCCTCTTCTTGCACCTCCCTGAACAAATGGAGAGGCAGAAAAGGGCTCTTCTCCTGATTATGCTCACAGGAGCAAAGAGGCTCATCCCCAGATTATGGAAGTCCTCGGATATACCATCTATCTCAGACTGGCGAAACGCAGTAGAGGAGTTACTCGTGCTGGAAAAACTGCATTACTCAATGAGAAATCAATTACCCTTCTACGACACAATGATGTCCATGTGGAAATAAAATAGTCAAATCAGTCATGGCTTGTGGGCTCTGGATCTATCCCCTGCCTCCCCCCCCCCCCCCTTTTTTTTTTTTTTTCCCTCCTCTCCCCTTTTCCCACCCCCTACTCTTCCTACTTCTTCTTTCTAGACTAGCTCTCTCTCTCTATCCGGTGAACATTTTATAATGTTGATGAATACTTAATCTTACTTAAATGTTAACATATGGTTTCTATGTACGTATATTTATAACTTTTTGTTGGAAAATCAAGCTAAATATTGGCGGAGAGCCATGCGAACATGCTCAAGGACAAATGGTGTTAAAGTTTGTTGGCAGAGGGAGAACTCAAGCCGGCCTAGTTTTGGGCCCTCCATGGACTCTTTTTTTTCTTTTTTTTCTTATAAAAACCAACTTGCACCCCTCGCCATGGACAATACGAATACAAATTTTCCTTTTCCTTGACCGAATGCATGTAATTGTATGGCCCTTTGTTCTTGTAATATGTATCTTTTTGTTTAAATAAAGCTTGTTGGAAGAAAAAAAAAAAAAAAGATAGCAAGAGAACGTAGAAAAATTGATAAAAGGAGTAAATTAGAAAGTTGCTTAAAATTGCATGCTCTATCTGAATCACGAAAGAAAAAAATTTGGGTTCAGTGTCCCTTTAAGCTGCTCACATTAAGGGGGATATCTTTCAAGCCGTCAACCGCAAATACGCCTGAATTCCGCACCGTAATAGACCCGAGTTTGATCCGACCTAGTTATCAAAGCCTACAGACCGGCAAAAGTTGACATTTGTGACGTAGCATACGATCCACCGGTCTGAATCCAACGCAGATCGATGCTTACATCATTACAGATGTTCCGAAAACACATTCGGCTCTATTTGACCCCTTTTCCCATTTATCACATTTCTAATGGGTACACTTGCGGCTATTCTGGCCCAGAATACCTGGTTTTCAATCCGCCACCCTGGAGGCCGCGGATGCCATAGGAATCAATGGGAGTCTGAAAGCAGCTTATGTTTGATGCTGCCAAATATCCCATTGATTTCTATGGTTGAAAACAAGTAACGTTTACACCTAACACCCTAACATAAGCACAGAGTCTAAACACCCCTAATCTGCCGCCCCCGACATCGCAGCCACCTACATAATGTTATTAAATCCTTTTCCGCCGCTACCGGACCCCACCGCAACCTAAATAAAGTTATTAACCCCTATCCCGCCGCTCGCGAACCCCGCCACAACCTAAATAAAGTTATTAACCCCTATCCAGCCGTTCCCGGGACCCAGCCGCAACCTAAATAAATGTATTAACCCCTAAACCTCTGGCTTCCCACATCACCAACTAAACCTATTAACCCCTAAACTTCCAGCCGCCCACATCGCCATAAACTAAATTAAGCTAAGGATGAAGACTTCTTGCTGGCTGGATGGATCCTTCAAGCGGGACTTCAATAACTGTAAGTGGATCGTCGGGGGATAGTGTTAGGTTTATTTAAGGTTTTTTTTAGGTGGGTTTTATTTTTAGATTATGGTCTGGGCAGGTAAAAGAGCTAAATGCCCTTTTAAGGGCATTGCCCATACATATGCCCTTTTCAGGGCAATGGGGAGCTTATGTTATTTTAGATTTTTTATTTTAGGGGGGTTGGTTGGGTGGTGGGTTTTACTGGTGTTTGTATTTATTTATTTCCTTTTAAGGGCCATTGGTAGTTTATTGTAGGCTAGGGTTTTTTTTATTGGGGGGGGGGGCTTTTTTTTTTGATAGGGAATTTAGATTAGGTGTAATTCTTTTTTATTTTTCATAATGGGGGTTTGTTATTTTGTGTTTTTTATAACTTAGCATTTATTTTTTTGGGCAATTTAGTAATTTTTAATAATGTTTAATAGTAGATTTAAATATAATGAGTAGGGTTAGGGTTTTTTAATATGTAATTTAGTTAATTTAATTGGTAGTTTAATTTAATTGTAGTATAATAGTTAGGGTATGTTAATAGTTTAAAAATAGTTTATTTTAATTCTACAGGTAAGTTTAAATTAATTTTAAGATAGGCGTGTTGTAATTTGAATTTAAAGTTAGCGGCTTGTTAGGTTTAGGGGTTAATAGCTTAATTTAGTTTATAGCAGGGGGGGCTGGCGGTTTAGGGATTAATAGGTTTAGTTAGTGGTAGTGATGTGGGAGGCTAGAGGTTTAGGGGTTAATACATTTATTTAGGTTGCGGCAGGGTCCGGCAGCAGCGGGATAGGGGTTAATAACTTTATTTAGGTGGCGGCGGGTTAGGGGCTAAACATTTTAGTATAGTGGCGGGGTTTAGTGACAGGGTATAAATAAAGTTGGGGAAAAGCCGAATAGACGCAAGATTGATGACTGTTAGTTAACAACAGTCCGCCGCTCATCACCCCGTACTTGGTGCACGTCTTTTTGACTGCTTTTTTTTTATAAATATGGAGAACATATTCAAGTCCGCGGCCTCTATGTTAGGCGAGCGTATAGGTGCCAGAAAATGCAGCATAGTTGAGGCTTTCATAAATATATCCCTTAATGATTTAGGATTGTAAAAAAATAGTTAAATTTGAGTAACTTGGTATGTTTATCAAATTTCCTAAAATTTTCAGAATATGTTTGAAGTTTGGGGGAAATTGGTTAACATCTAAGTTCAATTTTGTATGTTAGGTCACATTAAAGGGACATGAAACCCAAATTTTTTCTTTCTTGATTTAGAAAGAGCATATAATTATAAACAACTTTCTAATTTACTTCTATTATCTATTTTGCTTCATTCTCTTGATATTCTTTGCTGAAAAGCATATCTAGATATGCTTAGTAGCTGCTGATTGGTAGCTGCACATAGATGCCTCCTGTGATTGGTTCACAGTGTGCATTGCTATTTCTTCATTAAAGTATATCTAAAGAATGAAACAAATTAGGTAATAGAAGTAAATTGGAATGTTGTTTAAAATTGTATTCTCTACCTTAATCATGAAAGAAAATGTTTGGCTATAGTGTCCCTTTAAGCTCCCCAAAATAAGCTTAATGTCACTCATTTGCCTTGTGGGAAACCAAAATCCATGAAACTTCTAGGATAGGTTTGGAAAGTAACAAACTGAGTTTGTGCCAAGTTTCAAGGCAATTGATTGATGTTTAGGTGCATTTTAGTATATTAAGTTCTTTTTACATTAAGCTGCTATATCTATCAAGCTGTCAACTTTGCTGAATTCAATGGCACCAATACGCTCGCCTAACCTTGCGGCCGCGGACCTGAATACGATCTCCATATTTATAAAAAAAAAAGCCGGCAAAAAGCCACGCACCAAGTACGGGGCGATGAGCATCGGACTGTTAAATAACAGTCATCGATCTCGCGTCTATTCTGCTTTTTACCAACTTTATTTATACCCTGTCACTAAACGCTGCCACAATACTAAAATGTTTAACCCCTATCCCGCCTCTCCCGGACCCTGCCGCCACCTAAATAAAGTTATTAACCCCTATCCCGCGGCTCCCGGATCCCACCGCCACGTAAATAAAAGTAATAACCCCTATCCTGCCGCCACTAAGTAAACGTATTAACCCCTAAACCTCTGGCCTCCCACATCACTAACACTAACTAAACCTATTAACCCCTAAACCGCAGCTTTCCATATCTCCATAAACTAAATTAAGTTATTAACCCCTAAACCTAACAAGCCGCTAACTTTAAATTCAAATTACCACAACCCTATCTTAAAATAAAATTTAAAATTTACGTGTAGAATTACAATAAACTATTTTTAAACTACTAATTAACCTACCCTAACTATTATCCTACGCTTAAATTAAACTATTAAATTAACTAAATTACATATTAAAAAAAAAACTAACCCTACTCAAATTATTTAAATCTACTATTTAACCTTATTAAAAATTACACACAAAAAATAAACGCTAAGTTACAAAAAATAAAACACACTAAATTACGGAAAAAAAACAAACCACATTATCAAAAAAAAGAAAGAATTATACCAAATCTAATAGCCCTATCAAAATAAAAAGCCCCCCCCCATAATAAAAAGCCTAGCCTACAATATTGCCCCATAGAAATCAGCTCTTTTACCTGTAAAAAAAAATACAAACACCCCCCAACAGTAAAACCCACCACCCCCACAAATAAAAACCCTATCTAAAATAACCTAAGCTCCCCATTGCCCTGAAAATGGCATTTGTATGGGCATTGCCCTTAAAAGGGCATTTAGCTTTTTTACTGCCCAGACCCTACTCTAAAAATAAAACCCACCCAAAAAAACCTAACTCCCGACGATCCACTTACAGTTCTTGAAGTCACACTTGAAGAATCCATCCAGCCGGCAAGAAGTCTTCATCCGGGTGGCAAGAAGTCTTCATCCGGTCGGCCACTTCCATCTTCATCCAGACGGCATCTTCTATCTTCATCCATCCGGCGCGGAGCTCCCCTTCAATACGGTCGCCGCCGTAAACTGGAACTTGAATGCAGGTGACGTCATCCAAGATGGCGTCCCTTGCATTCCAATGGGCTGAAAGGTTCCAATCAGCCAATAGGATCAGAGCTGCTAAAATCCTATTAGTTTTTCCAATCAGCCAATAGGATTTGAGCAGCTCTCATCCTATTGGCTGTTCCAATCAGCCAATAGGATTACGCTCTCATCCTATTGGCTGATTGGAACCTTTCAGCCAATTGGAATGCAAGGGACACCATCTTGGATGACATTACTTGCATTCAAGTTACAGTTTACGGCGGCGGCCGTATTGAAGAGGAGCTCCGCGCTGTATGTCTTCAGGATGGACCCACTCCGCGACGGATGGATGAAGATAGAAGATGCCGTCTGTATGAAGACTTCACCGGCTGGATGAAGATGGAAGAGGCCGCCTGGATGAAGACTTCTTGCCGGCTGGATGGATCCTTCAAGCGTGACTTCAGTAACTAAGTGGATCGTCGGGAGTTAGTGTTAGGTTTGTTTAAGGGTTTTTTGGGATGGTTTTATTTTTAGAGTAGGGTCTGGGCAGTAAAAGAGCTAAATGCCCTGTGTTTGTATATTTTTTTTTTTACAGGTAAAAGCCGATTTCTTTGGGGCAATGCCCCACAAAAGGCCCTTTTAAGGGCCATTTGTAGTTTATTGTAGGCTAAGGGTTTTTTTTTTATTTTTGGGGGGGCTTTTTTATTTTGATAGGGCTATTAGATTAGGTGTAATTCTTCTTGATTTTTGATAATGTGGTTTGTTTGTTTGTTGTTCGTAATTTAGTGTTTTTTATTTTTTGTAATTTAGTAATTTTTAATAAGGTTAAATAGTAGATTTAAATGATTTGAGTAGGGTTAGGGTTTTTTTAATATGTAATTTAGTTAATTTAATTGGTAGTTTAATTTAAGTGTAGTATAATAGTTAGGGTAGGTTAATTAATAGTTTTAAAAATAGTTTATTGTAATTCTACAGGTAAGTTTAAATTTATTTTAAGATAGGGATGTGGAAATTTTAATTTAAAGTTAGCGGGTTGTTAGGTTTAAGGGTTAATAACTTAATTTAGTTTATGGAGATATGGAAAGCTGCGGTTTAGGGGTTAATAGGTTTAGTTAGTGGTAGTGATGTGGGAGCCCAAAGGTTTAGTGGTTAATACGTTTATTTAGGTGGCGGCGGGGTCTGGGAGCGGCGGGATAGGGGTTAAAACATTTATTAAGGTGGCGGTGGGGTCCGGGAGCGGCGGGATAGGGGTCAATACATTAATTAAGGTGGCGGTGGGGTCTGGGAGCAGCGGGATAGGTGTTAACATTATGTAGCTGGCGGCGATGTCACGGTGGCAGATTAGGGGTGTTCAGACTCAGGGCTTACGTTGGGGTGTTAGGTGTAAACGTAACTGGTTTTCTACCATATAAATCAATGGGATATCTGGCAGCATCGAACATAAGCTTTCACTGCTTTCAGACTCCCATTGATTCTTAGAGCATTCGCGGCTTCCAGGGTGGCGAATTGAAAACCAGGTACGCTGGGCCGGAATAACCGCAAGCGTACCTGTTAACTATTTGATAACTTTGAAAAAGTGTCAAATAGTGCAGAATGTGTATCCAGAACATCTGTAATGACGTAAGCATTGATCTGTGTCGGATTGAGACCAGCGGATCGCATGTTACATCACAGATTTCAACTTTTGCCGGTCTGTAGGCTTTGATAACTAGGTCGGATCAAGCTAGCAACAATTACGCTGCGGAATTCCAGCGTATATGCGGTTGACGGCTTGATAAATATCCCCCTAAATGTTTTAGGATTGTAAAAAAATAGTTAAATGTAAATAACTTTTGGTATGTTTTATCAAATGTCCTGAAATTTTCAGAATATGTTTGAATAGATAGATTAATGTATGGTGGGAAGTTTGGGGGAAATTGGTTAACATCCAAGTTCAATTTTGTACGTTAAGCCACATTAAGCTCCCAGGATTCAGATAGAACATGACATTTTAAGCAACTTTCTAATTTACTCCTATTATCAATTTTTCTTCGTATCTTGCTATCTGTATTTTAAAAGCAGGAATGTAAATCTCAGCAGCCAGCCCATTTTAGGTTCAGCACCATGGATAGCGCTTGCTTATTGGAGGCTTATATTTACCCACCAATAAGCAAGCATAACCCAGGTTCTCAACCAAAAATGGGCCGGTTCCTATGCATCACATTCCAGCTTTTTAAATAAAAATAGCAAGAGAACGAAAAAAATTGATAATAGGAGTAAATTAGAAAGTTGCTTAAAAACGCATGCTCTATCTGAATCACGAAAAAAAAAATTTGGTTTAGTGTCCCTATAATGTAACTCATTTGCCTTGTGGGACACCAAAATCCATGAAACTTCTAGGATAGGCTTGGATAGTGGAAATCTTGGGTTGTGCAAAATTATGCAGCAATTGATTAACATTTGGTCACTTTTTTACTCATTAAGCTACATTAAGCCATTTTCACATTAAATGTTTTAGGATGTCCCCATTGTTTGGCATCAGCATGAACAACAACTGACTGAAAATGGAGGTGATGTGGCAAGGTTAGGCTTGTGGAGCCTTACATATAAACACAACAAATGATTCTATTAATACAGAGAGAATGTGTATTAGTTATAAATTGTGAAAGTAACATATTACCATTCCAAAGCACATATGCAAGGGGATGCAGTGACTGCGCTCCCATGAACTAGCACGCGTGGTCAGTTACATACGTGTGCATGCATGTAGAGGCCGTGGGGGCTTGTTGGGGTAATTAGAATATTGTTAATGATTGGAGAGAAGGCATGCTGCTACAACGTGTTCGCACTGCCCTTCTCTTAGGGCAGCACATCGTGGCTTCGGAGGCACAGGGGAAATAAAAAGGTAAAAAAAATTTTAAAAAAATGTATTCCTTAGGCGTATTGCCAATTTGTAATTGTGATAAGTTTAGAAAGTCGCTGTCAATTACTCAGATGGCATTAAATGAATTTCTGAGCATACTGGTCCTGCAAAGTTGTTTTAATATGTATACTTAATCCTTTTATATTGCAATCTCAAAGTGTTTCCTATCCCTTTAAATTATAAAGAAAATTCAGCTTTGATTTGAAACCAGAGACACTAGAAATAAAAGCAAAACAGAAAAATAAATTAACACCAATATATTTAAAGGGACATTAAACAACTGGACACAACTTTAACAAACTGGGTACAACTCACCATTCTATTTTACCTCCTGTGTCTGCAGCTTTGTGTCCAGCTATTTGAGGTCCCTTTAAGTCCGGTTGTGCTACTGTTATAAACTATACTAAGTTCTAAATTTATGAATTTCAAGGATGAGTTTTCAAATCTGTTAAGCACCTTTGAATACCATCATTGCATATAAAGGGATAGAAAGGTAAAAACTGATATGTGCATGGGTGCATTTCAATTTAAAATAGAAGTATTTTTGCAATTTACTTCCATTAGCAAATACCCTATGAGGGTCTGTGCACCAGTATTAAAACACCATGCCTTCTCAGAGGGTTCAGTAGTAGCTTGTATGACACAAATTACATCTTCAGAAGCAATACACACCACAGCCACCTCTCTAAGCAAGCAGAGTGTTTGAATACTGGTGCACGGCCCCTTACAGGATATGTGCGTATGCTGCTCGAAAAACCGTGATAACTTTAACTAGAAGCATTTGTGCTAATGATAGTATATTGCAAAAATGTTTATATTTTAAATTAAAATGAACTTGCACATTCCATTTTTGACCGTTCTATCCCTTTAATCTTTGTTCTTTAAGTAACAATACAAATAATACATTATTATTATTATTGTTGTTATTATTCCACTAAAATCATCACATATAGAAGAAAACGCATATTAAAGAACAATAAATACAAACAATGAAATTATTGGACGTTCTATATGTCAGACAACAATTCTCCCCAGTTTAATTAATATTAAGCAAAGTTAAAATTACAAGATAATACTATGGGGCTAAATAACAAGTGTAGCATAATTTTTTTAGCACAATTGTGCATTCATTTAAATGCACACTGATATATACACTATATGGACAAAAGTCTGTGGATACCGGACTATCACACAAAATGAGTTGACAGACATCTCATTCAAAAACCATAAGCATTAATATGAAGTGGTCCTCCCCTTTATGGCTATAACAGCAACCACTATTCTGGGAGGACTTTGCTCAAGATGTTGGAGTGTGTCTGGGGGAAATTGTGTGCATTGAGCCAGGAGAGCATTTGTTAAGTCAGGCAATGATGTTGGATGAGAAGGTCTGGCTTGCAATTGGCGCTCCAATTCATCCCAAAAGTGTTCACTGGGGATGAGGTCAATGCTCTCTGCAGGCGATTCATGCTGAAACCGGAAAGGGAATTCCTAAAACTGTCGGCACAAAGTTGGTAGCAAAATCAATAAGACAAGATCAACCCCTCCACAGCGCTCAGAGCCCAAACCCTCAAAATCTACCCCAGGCCATTATCCCTCCTCTACCAAACTTTACAGCAGCCACTATGCAATCTGGTAGGTAGCAGTCTGATTTACACCCCTCAAGCTGACACTTGGCATTGTGCATGTTGAGGTGAGGATTATGAACAACTGCTTGGAAATTCATTTAATTAAGTTTCCAATACACAGTTCTTGTGCGGATTTTCCTTCCAGGTGCAGTTTGGAACTCTGTGCAGAATAATGCAACATATAACTGGCAATTTTTATTTGCTTTAGCATTTAGCGACCCCGCTCTCAGAGTTTGCACGATCTACCACTTTCTGGCTTGGCCGCTGTTGCTCCTAGTTGCTTCCACTTCACAATAATTGCACATACAATAGTTGATGGGGCAGATGCCGTAGCGCAGAAATTTCACAAACTAACTTGCGGCAAAAGTGGTAGCCTTTGAAAGTGCCACATTTAATGAATATTTTAGACACACACATATAAATATGTTGTTGAAAAGAGGAAATCAATAATATAGAAAAAGTGCACTGATACAATTGTCCCTTTAGATCAAAAATGTTCTCACTCTGGGATTGGAGGATAAAGGTGGATTAACCGTCACCTCCGTAGAGCTCAAAACTTACCTCATAGGATTGGGGTTTGTTCTGGTAAGCAAAAAATCTTACTGCCACAATTTATTCAAAGTGGGACTGTATCTAAAGTGAACTGTATGAACTGTTATTTAGTAACACTTGAGAACATTTTTGATCTAAAGGGACAATTGTATCAGTGCGCTATTTCTATATTATTGATTTCCTCTTTTCAACAACAACTCTAACAGTGACACGGGTACACTGTATAAATATTAAGGCAGCACGATTATTTATTGTATTGTAATTTATTGTGAGCATAATCAGAATTAGGATACCATGTTTTCTATAGTAACACAATAGCAAAGGGAAAATTATTTTGCGGTCCTAAAAACACACACACTATATAAACCAAAGTATTATATGAGCAGGTTTAGCGCTAGTGACGTTGCTCGACTTACATACACATATAAATGTGTGTGTGTGTGTATGTATATATATATGTATATATATATATATATATATATATATATATATATATATATATATATATATATATATATATATATATATATATATATATATATAAAATATGTGCCTTCTTTAATTAACTAATGCAGGAATATGGCTAATTCTTTTTAACAAATAATGCAGGGAGCATCTTGGCATTTCAGACAATTATAACCTATTATGGCTTAAATAGTTACTGTACATCAGTAAATTGTGAACAAGGTGTTCATCTGCTAGGGTTGTAATTTAAAATTATTGCAGATATGCAATTTTTCCTCTAATGTATTTCTTTGTGTGACATTATAAAAAAAAGGAAAAAGAAGGTTAAAATTTGTGCTCCATAGGATGTTAATATAGAAGAAATAAAATGTTTTTAAGGGGAGCCACAAATTAATTCAAAATGGAGCAGGGAGAAGTGATAATATTGATAAAATTGCCCCTAAAAGATTTTTCTCCGGAAACCTTTAACCTCTGAGAATGGAAAATAAAAAACTAAGAGAAAAACATAATTTATGCTTACCTGATAAATTCCTTTCTTCTGTTGTGTGATCAGTCCACGGGTCATCATTACTTCTGGGATATTATCTGCTCCCCTACAGGAAGTGCAAGAGGATTCACCCAGCAGAGTTGCTATATAGCTCCTCCCCTCTACGTCACCTCCAGTCATTCGACCAAAGACCAACGAGAAAGGAGAAGCCAAGGGTGTAGTGGTGACTGAATTATAATTTAAAAAATATTTACCTGCCTTAAAAAACAGGGCGGGCCGTGGACTGATCACACAACAGAAGAAAGGAATTTATCAGGTAAGCATAAATTATGTTTTCTTCTGTTATGTGTGATCAGTCCACGGGTCATCATTACTTCTGGGATACCAATACCAAAGCAAAAGTACACGGATGACGGGAGGGATAGGCAGGCTCATTATACAGAAGGAACCACTGCCTGAAGAACCTTTCTCCCAAAAATAGCCTCCGAAGAAGCAAAAGTGTCAAATTTGTAAAATTTGGAAAAAGTATGAAGCGAAGACCAAGTTGCAGCCTTGCAAATCTGTTCAACAGAGGCCTCATTCTTAAAGGCCCAAGTGGAAGCCACAGCTCTAGTGGAATGAGCTGTAATTCTTTCAGGAGGCTGCTGTCCAGCAGTCTCATAGGCTAAACGTATTATGCTACGAAGCCAAAAAGAGAGAGAGGTAGCAGAAGCTTTTTGACCTCTCCTCTGCCCAGAATAAACGACAAACAGGGAAGAAGTTTGGCGAAAATCTTTAGTTGCCTGCAAGTAGAACTTGAGGGCACGAACTACATCCAGATTGTGTAGAAGACGTTCCTTCTTAGAAGAAGGATTTGGACACAAGGATGGAACAACAATCTCTTGATTGATATTCCTGTTAGAGACAACCTTAGGTAAGAAACCAGGTTTAGTACGCAGAACTACCTTGTCTGAGTGAAAGATCAGATAAGGAGAATCACAATGTAGGGCTGATAACTCAGAGACTCTTCGAGCTGAGGAAATAGCCATTAAAAATAGAACTTTCCAAGATAACAATTTTATATCAATGGAATGAAGGGGTTCAAACGGAACACCCTGTAAAACGTTAAGAACTAAGTTTAAACTCCATGGCGGAGCAACAGCTTTAAACACAGGCTTGATCCTAGCTAAAGCCTGACAAAAGGCCTGGATGTCTGAATTTTCTGACAGACGCCTGTGTAACAAGATGGACAGAGCTGAGATCTGTCCCTTTAATGAGCTAGCCGATAAACCCTTTTCTAAACCTTCTTGTAGAAAAGACAATATCCTAGGAATCCTAACCTTACTCCAGGAGTAATCTTTGGATTCACACCAGTATAGGTATTTACGCCATATTTTATGGTAAATCTTTCTGGTAACAGGCTTCCTAGCCTGTATCAGGGTATCAATAACCGACTCAGAAAAACCACGTTTTGATAAAATCAAGCGTTCAATTTCCAAGCAGTCAGCTTCAGAGAAGCTAGACTTTGATGTTTGAATGGACCCTGAATCAGAAGGTCCTGTCTTAGAGGTAGAGACCAAGGCGGACAGGATGACATGTCCACTAGATCTGCATACCAAGTCCTGCGCGGCCATGCAGGCGCTATTAGAATCACTGATGCTGTCTCCTGTTTGATCTTGGCAATCAATCGAGGAAGCAGCGGGAAGGGTGGAAACACATAAGCCATCCTGAAGTTCCAAGGTGCTGTCAAAGCATCTATCAGAACCGCTCCCGGATCCCTGGATCTGGATCCGTAGCGAGGAAGTTTGGCGTTCTGGCGAGACGCCATGAGATCTATCTCTGGTTTGCCCCAACGTCGAAGTATTTGGGCAAAGACCTCCGGATGAAGTTCCCACTCCCCCGGATGAAGAGTCTGACGACTCAAGAAATCCGCCTCCCAGTTCTCCACTCCCGGGATGTGGATTGCTGACAGGTGGCAAGAGTGAGACTCTGCCCAGCGAATTATCTTTGATACTTCTATCATTGCTAGGGAGCTTCTTGTCCCTCCCTGATGGTTGATGTAAGCCACAGTCGTGATGTTGTCCGACTGAAACCTGATGAACCCCCGAGTCTTTAACTGGGGCCAAGCTAGAAGGGCATTGAGAACTGCTCTCAATTCCAGAATGTTTATTGGCAGGAGACTTTCCTCCTGACTCCATAGTCCCTGAGCCTTCAGAGAATTCCAGACAGCGCCCCAACCTAGAAGGCTGGCGTCTGTTGTTACAATTGTCCAGTCCGGCCTGCTGAACGGCATCCCCCTGGACAGATGTGGCCGAGAAAGCCACCATAGAAGAGAGTTTCTGGTCTCTTGATCCAGATTCAGAGTGGGGGACAAATCTGAGTAATCCCCATTCCACTGACTCAGCATGCACAATTGCAGCGGTCTGAGATGTAGGCGTGCAAAGGGAACTATGTCCATTGCTGCTACCATTAAGCCGATCACCTCCATGCATTGAGCTACTGACGGGAGTTGAATGGAATGAAGGACACGGCATGCATTTAGAAGCTTTGTTAATCTGTCTTCTGTCAGATAAATCTTCATTTCTACAGAATCTATAAGAGTCCCCAAGAATGGAACTCTTGTGAGAGGCAAGAGAGAACTCTTCTTTTCGTTCACTTTCCATCCATGCGACCTTAGAAATGCCAGAACTAACTCTGTATGAGACTTGGCAGTTTGAAAGCTTGAAGCTTGTATCAGAATGTCGTCTAGGTACGGAGCTACCGAAATTCCTCGCGGTCTCAGAACCGCTAGAAGGGCACCCAGAACCTTTGTGAAGATTCTTGGAGCCGTAGCCAATCCGAATGGAAGGGCTACAAACTGGTAATGCCTGTCTAAGAAGGCAAACCTTAGATACCGGTAATGATCTTTGTGAATCGGTATGTGAAGGTAAGCATCCTTTAAATCCACTGTGGTCATGTACTGACCCTTTTGGATCATGGGTAAGATTGTCCGAATAGTTTCCATTTTGAACGATGGAACTCTTAGGAATTTGTTTAGGATCTTTAAATCCAAGATTGGCCTGAAAGTTCCCTCTTTTTTGGGAACCACAAACAGGTTTGAGTAAAACCCTTGTCCTTGTTCCGACCGCGGAACCGGATGGATCACTCCCATTAATAATAGATCTTGTACACAGCGTAGAAACGCGTCTTTCTTTATTTGGTTTGTTGACAACCTTGACAGATGAAATCTCCCTCTTGGGGGAGATAATTTGAAGTCTAGAAGGTATCCCTGAGATATGATCTCTAGCGCCCAGGGATCCTGGACATCTCTTGCCCAAGCCTGGGCGAAGAGAGAGAGTCTGCCCCCCACTAGATCCGGTCCCGGATCGGGGGCCCTCGGTTCATGCTGTCTTAGGGGCAGCAGCAGGTTTTCTGGCCTGCTTGCCCTTATTCCAGGACTGGTTAGGTTTCCAGCCTTGTCTGTAACGAGCAACAGCTCCTTCCTGTTTTGGTGCAGTGGAAGTTGATGCTGCACCTGCTTTGAAATTCCGAAAGGGACGAAAATTAGACTGTCTAGCCTTAGCTTTGGCTTTGTCTTGAGGCAGAGCGCGGCCCTTACCTCCTGTAATGTCAGCGATAATCTCTTTCAAACCGGGCCCAAATAAAGTTTGCCCCTTGAAAGGTATATTAAGTAATTTGGACTTAGAAGTTACATCAGCCGACCAGGATTTTAGCCACAGCGCCCTACGTGCCTGAATGGCGAATCCTGAATTCTTAGCCGTAAGTTTGGTAAATGTACTACGGCCTCCGAAATGAATGAATTAGCTAGTTTAAGGACTCTAAGCCTGTCCGTAATGTCGTCCAGCGTAGCGGAACTAAGGTTCTCTTCCAGAGACTCAATCCAAAATGCTGCCGCAGCCGTAATCGGCGCGATGCATGCAAGGGGTTGCAATATAAAACCTTGTTGAACAAACATTTTCTTAAGGTAACCCTCTAATTTTTTATCCATAGGATCTGAAAAAGCACAGCTATCCTCCACCGGGATAGTGGTGCGCTTAGCTAAAGTAGAAACTGCTCCCTCCACCTTAGGGACCGTTTGCCATAAGTCCCGTGTGGTGGCGTCTATTGGAAACATCTTCCTAAATATTGGAGGGGGTGAGAACGGCACACCGGGTCTATCCCACTCCTTAGTAACAATTTCAGTTAATCTCTTAGGTATAGGAAAAACGTCAGTACTCGCCGGTACCGCAAAGTATTTATCCAACCTACACATTTTCTCTGGTATTGCAACAGTGTTACAATCGTTAAGAGCCGCTAAGACCTCCCCTAGTAATACACGGAGGTTTTCCAATTTAAATTTAAAATTTGAAATATCTGAATCCAATCTGCTTGGATCAGAACCGTCACCTACAGAATGAAGCTCTCCGTCCTCATGCTCTGCAAGCTGTGACGCAGTATCAGACATGGCCCTAGAATTATCAGCGCACTCTGTTCCCACCCCAGAGTGATCACGCTTGCCTCTTAGTTCTGGTAATTTAGCCAAAACTTCAGTCATAACAGTAGCCATATCTTGTAATGTTATCTGTAATGGCTGCCCAGATGTACTAGGCGCCATAATATCACGCACCTCCCGGGCGGGAGACGCAGGTACTGACACGTGAGGCGAGTTAGACGGCATAACTCTCCCCTCGCTGTTTGGTGAAATTTGTTCAATTTGTACAGATTGGCTTTTATTTAAAGTAGCATCAATACAGTTAGTACATAAATTTCTATTGGGCTCCACCTTGGCATTGGAACAAATGACACAGGTATCTTCCTCTGAATCAGACATGTTTAACACACTAGCAATAAACATGCAACCTGGTTACAATCTTAGTTAACAAAAACGTACTGTGCCTCAAAGAAGCACTAAACGATTAAATGACAGTTGAAATAATGAACTGAAAAACAGTTATAGCATCACTCTTTAAAAACAACACAACTTGTTAGCAAAGGTTTGTTCCCATTAGTAAAGTAACACTAATTAAATTTTAAACATAAAAATCATAGAGCAACGTTTTAAAACACAGTCACTACATAAGTCTCACAGCTCTGCTGAGAGAAACTACCTCCCTTCAAAGAAGTTTGAAGACCCCTGAGTTCTGTTAGAGATGAACCGGATCATGCAGAAAATACAAGAGTAACTGACTGGAAATTTTTGATGCGTAGCAAAGAGCGCCAAAAACGGCCCCTCCCCCTCACACACAGCAGTGAGAGAGAAACGAAACTGTCATAATCAAAACAAGTAAACTGCCAAGTGGAAAAATAATGCCCAAATATTTATTCACTCAGTACCTCAGAAATGCAAACGATTCTACATTCCAGCAAAAACGTTTAACATGAATTAAATACCTATTAAAAGGTTTAATGTATTTTTACAGAGTAATTCCGGTGAAATACCATCCCCAGAATACTGAAGTGTAGAGTA
Organism: Bombina bombina; assembly: GCF_027579735.1. Taxonomy (NCBI): domain Eukaryota; kingdom Metazoa; phylum Chordata; class Amphibia; order Anura; family Bombinatoridae; genus Bombina; species Bombina bombina. The sequence continues at coordinate 664,265,655 of NC_069504.1, read as the reverse complement.
TACATACATGTCATTATAACGGTATGGCAGGATTTTCTCATCAATTCCATTCAGAAAATAAAAACTGCTACATACCTCAATGCAGATTCAACTGCCCGCTGTCCCCTGATCTGAAGCTTTTACCTCCCTCAGATGGCCGAGAAACAGCAATATGATCTTAACTACTCCGGTTAAAATCATAAGAAAAACTCTGGTAGATTCTTCTTCAAACTCTGCCAGAGAAGTAATAACACGCTCCGGTGCTATTGTAAAATAACAAACTTTTGATTGAAGTTATAAAAACTAAGTATAATCACCATAGTCCTCTCACACCTCCTATCTAGTCTTTGGGTGCAAGAGAATGACTGGGGGTGACGTAGAGGGGAGGAGCTATATAGCAACTCTGCTGGGTGAATCCTCTTGCACTTCCTGTAGGGGAGCAGATAATATCCCAGAAGTAATGATGACCCGTGGACTGATCACACATAACAGAAGAAATGTATTTCCCTTTTAAGAGGGTTCTTGTACTCAGACCACATATATACAGAAGACCACTACCTAAAAAACAAACAAAAAACTTTCAAACCACAGTACATAAATACAATGTATAGTGTTTATTATAAAATAAGCTTCTACCTAAGCAGCCCTTAAAGCTTTCCAATCTCCAAGTGAGAACTAAGGTTCCACTTATGGAAGCACATCCCCTCCCTACCAGCTTCCGGTAGAAACCCCCCACCCAGAAAACACAAGTATACCAGCTGCTCCCCAATGAATATGCAAAGCAACTGTAGCCTGAGTCCCCATTTGCCCCCAACTGTCTCAATCATGGTCCCTCAATAGGATTTGATGCTGCAGGTCATGTGGGTTGATAGCATCCAGTTAAGCAGCTTCTATTCCCAGGTTATGCCTGCTTGAAACTCCCAGCCTCAGCAAGAGGTGCAGACTACTCCACAGTAATTGATTACAGGAGACACAACAGCTAACTGGGTTCCAGTAGAGTGGCTGACTGTACAGCATATTGGGAATTTTAGTTCCCAGCTATGTGGCTGGCAGCAATAAGCAGCATCTGGCAGGGGAACATGGGGAGCATCCATGGGTATCTTCAAACCAGGACACCATGGCCTAATTTTAAGGTGTAGGTTCAGGGGCAGAACTACCATTGGTGCCGCGGGTACAGTGGCACCAGGGCCCAAGAGCTGGAGGGGGCCCATAACAGTCATATATACATAGGCGTATGCAGAATGTGTACAATCCTGATGCAGCAAAACCTTTTATTAGTGCAAGTACCAGGTCCACCTATCTATTCTCAAAATCATTATACAGAGCAGAATGTATTGTATTACTTTTGCTTTTTACTAAGTTACCTTTGGGGGCCCAAAAAAAATCTTGCACCAGGGCCCTCTGTTGAGTTGGTCCGCTACTGTGTAGGTTGCGCCTGGCACCAGGGTTTGTCGAGCCCTGTCATATTCCATATACATTTAATTTTGCCACAAAAACTTATTTTATTAATAAACCTTTATTTCCTAAGTATTATGTCTACATATATTAAATCCTTTATTTCCACAGCATTTTCATGTGTTTTGTTATGCAAATCAGCATGAGATAATACACGCACACAGAGCATGCTATTAGCACTATCTTTGCTATTCGTTAAATGACAAAAAAAAAAATTGGCTGCGTTAAGAAGCTTTGGTTAAACATTTAAACCATTCTCTTGTAATAATGTTATTCTTAGTAAAAGGCCTAGCACACAATAAAATAACACATCCTATATATTTGATTGTACTTCACTTGTAATCTAGCCCTATATGTCCACTAAAAACACCTTTTCACAATATAACCACATAATACTACTTTAACCAACAAGCATGAATATGCTATTTATTGATATGTATATGTAATACTCTATACAAAACAAATGAAAACAAATCAAATGAATGCATTTGCCCAGTAATTAAACATTTCCCATCAACCTGTGTAACCACCAAAAATGTTTTTTTTCTCAGAAGTGCCGTTTTGACGTGTGTTGCATAGCTCTTTATTTATTTTCATCAGCGCTTAGAGGTCTACTTCTTACGTGAAATACTGAGCAAGGACAGTTGAGGTGCTATGCAAAGGCAGTGTACAAATTCCTAGGCACAAGGTCAAAAAGTTCAGTAGCCACAAAAACCTGGAACTCAGATTTTACAACAAAATCAAAACATTCTAAATCTATGAACATGTGCCTGCACACAAACAAATGCTCAATACATGCACACTGAGATTTTTATTTGTTTAAAAATTGCTCCCTAAAAGAGACAAAAAGTAAATTTATGCTTACCTGATAAATTGATTTCTTCTATGATACGACGAGTCCACGGATTCATCCTTTACTTGTGGGATATTATCCTCCTGCTAACAGGAAGTGGCAAAGAGCACCACAGCAGAGCTGTCTATATAGCTCCTCCCTTGACTCCACCCCCCAGTCATTCGACCGAAGGTATAGGAAGAAAAAGGAAAAACTAAAAGGTGCAGAGGTGACTGAAGTTTTAAATCAAAAAATATAATCTGTCTTAAATTGACAGGGCGGGCCGTGGACTCGTCGTATCATAGAAGAAATCAATTTATCAGGTAAGCATAAATTTACTTTTCTTCTATAAGATACGACGAGTCCACGGATTCATCCTTTACTTGTGGGATACAATACCAAAGCTACAGGACACGGATGAACGGGAGGGACAAGACAGATGGCTAAACAGAAGGCACCACTGCTTTCTCCCAAAAATAGCCTCCGAAGAAGCAAAAGTATCAAATTTGTAAAATTTAGAAAAGGTATGAAGTGAAGACCAAGTCGCAGCCTTACAAATCTGTTCAACAGAAGCATCATCTTTAAAAGCCCATGTGGAAGCCACCGCTCTAGTAGAGTGAGCTGTAATCCTTTCAGGAGGCTGCTGTCCAGCAGTCTCATAATCCAAACGGATGATGCTTTTCAGCCAAAAAGAAAGAGAGGTAGCTGTAGCTTTTAGACCTCTACGTCTTCCAGAATAGACAACAAACAGAGAAGTTGTTTGACGGAAATCTTTAGTCACTTGCAAGTAAAACTTCAAAGCACGAACCACATCCAAGTTGTGTAACAGACTCTCCTTCTTAGAGGAAGGATTAGGACACAGAGAAGGAACAGCAATTTCCTGATTAATATTCTTATTAGTAACAACCTTAGTAAGGAATCCAGGTTTGGTACGCAAAACCACCTTATCAGAATGGAAAACAAGATAAGGCGAGTCGCATTGCAATGCAGATAGTTCACATACTCTTCGAGCCTAAGAGATAGCAACTAAAAACAGAACTTACCAAGATAAAAGCTTAATATCTATGGAATGCATAGGTTCAAACAGAACCCCTTGAAGAACTTTAAAGGGACAGTATACACTCATTTTCATATAACTGCATGTAATAGACACTACTATAAAGAATAAGATGCACAGATACTGATATAAAAATCCAGTATAAAACTGTTTAAAAAGTTACTTAGAAGCTGACAGTTTGGCTCTGTTGAAAAGGTAGCTGGAAAGCCCACTGCAAATGGCAAATAAGACACTCCCCCCCTCCCCCTTCTTTTGCATATGAAAAGACCCTTTACACAAACAGGCAAGCTGGAGAAGGTAGCCGACAGTATTTATTTTAAAAAAAACTTTATGGGCTATATAAATAGATCATCTACAAAACATTTATGCAAAGAAAAAATGAGTGTATAATGTCCCTTTAAGAACTAAATTCAAACTCCATGGCGGAGCAATAGGTTTAAACACAGGCTTAATTCTAACCAAAGCCTGACAAAACGACTGAAAGTCTGGAACATCTGCCAGACGCTTGTGCAGTAAAATTGATAAAGCAGATATCTGTCCCTTTAAGGAACTAGCTGATAACCCCTTCTTCAATCCTTCTTGGAGAAAGGACAAAATCCTAGGAATCCTGATCTTACTCCATGAGTAGCCTTTGGATTCGCACCAATAAAGATATTTACGCCATATCTTATGTTAAATTTTCCTAGTAACATGCTTTCGAGCCTGAATCAAGGTATCTATGACCGACTCAGAGAATCCCCGCTTGGATAAAATCAAGCGTTCAATCTCCAGGCAGTCAGCCGCAGAGAAACTAGATTTGGATGCTGGAACGGACCTTGAATGAGAAGGTCCTGTCTCAGTGGCAGTGTCCATGGTGGCAGAGATGACATTTCCACCAGGTCTGCATACCAAGTCCTGCGTGGCCACGCAGGTGCTATCAAAATCACCAAAGCCCTCTTCTGGCAATCAGACAAGGAAGGAGAGGAAATGGTGGAAACACATAAGCCAGGTTAAACGACCAAGGTACTGCTAGAGCATCTATCAATACTGCTTCGAGATCCCTTGATCTGGACCCGTAATAAGGAAGTTTGGCATTCTGACGAGATGCCATCAGATCCATTTCTGGTGTGCCCCATTGATGAATCAATTGTGCAAACACCTCCGGATGGAGCTCCCACTCCCCCGGATGAAAAGTCTGATGACTTAGAAAATCCGCTTCCCAGTTCTCCACTCCTGGGATATAGATTGCTGATAGATGGCAAGAGTGAGTCTCTGCCCATCTAATTATTTTGGAAACCATCGCTAGAGAACTCTTTGTTCCCCCTTGACGATTGATATATTCTACATTGTCCGACTGGAATCTTATGAATATGGCCGAAGCCAGTCTTGATAAAGGCGCACACCTAGCGCTGAAAACGCGTAGATATTGACTATCCAGTGTGATTTACTTTGGCTCCAGCGAAAAACATTACAGAACCGCTACAGAACCACTCCCCCCACGACCCGGCTACCCGATTGGACCTCCGAGGACCACGTGATCCACTTGTGTACACGTCAGGGTAGGAAGGATTGACCGGGAAACTCAAACAGTGAGACGCCGACTGGAGTAAAATATTGCTTTTACCATCAACTCACACGGCGATACGCCGACCAGAGAGAAGTACAACATCCCGTGATAGACACAGCCTTCCCATAACCCACGAAGTTTCAAGAGGAGGTAAGGGATATCGGTAGTCCGGTAGGGGTGAGCAACAAATTACTCTGCATAACTCTGTTTTACTGCGGGATTGAAACAAGATCTATATATTGAGAGTTATCCCTTTGGATCAAATATAAATAGTTGTGGCCACAACTTTTTAACTTTGCTCACTATATTATTCTTGAACTACTCACGCTTAACTATTATTGTGAGATCCTGACCAGGAACTTATCTACACGGACAATAGTGTCCTTATTTTATACCGCTGCTACTTTTAGCTATTTTAAGTCAATGTACCAAATAATGTCTATGTATCCATTGCTGCTATAGTGTATCATATATCCACTTTCGTACGCTTATGAACTGTCATTAATTTTTTGTTTCTACCTGCCTATGAATTGTAATTCATGATTCAACTTGCTTATGAATTGTCATTCTAATTGATTCCAAATAGGAATAAATTAATATGATAAATTTTACTAAAAAATGGTCGAAATATTATTATTAATTTGTATTAGCCTCTTATATTTTTTTGAGACACCGATCATTGTACAGATAAAATATCCGCCATCAACGGATCTCATTCTCATTGCACTAATTAAATTGAAGGTCCCACAGGTATATTATACCGTTACTGATTCACGTAAACATCACACTTTCCCTTTCAACTTATATGTGGAAGTGTCATCCAAATTTAATCCTATTAGGACACTACAATATATAATTTTTGAGATACACATCACTGTTGAGATACACAATACTGTTCATATAAATTTCCGCTATTTAACGGAACACATTCATAATACACTGTTCAAAGTGTATGTCCCTTAGGAATTATATACTGTCACTGAGCAACGCAAACACCATTGTGCATTAGTGTCCACTTCTGCATATTACACCTTTAACAAATTGTCACTATTTGAGCGCAAGGTATATAATACTGACGCTACACAAGTATTCAATCATTATTATAATATTTTTACTTACACAGATTTTTATTTAATTTCTAGTCACATAAGAATAATAACATAAGAATAAATCCAGTATCCAATCAGAGATTGGATCCTATATTCAGCATATATAGATAGTCCAACTCACAGCTCTACGTTTGACGCACCCCTCCCCCCCATTTGTTTCGAAGCCAGCTGAGGCCACGCCTGAAGCGCGTTGAATATCGCTCTCAGTTCTAGAATATTTATTGGAAGGAGAGCCTCCTCCTGAGTCCACACACCCTGTGCTTTCAGGGAATTCCAGACTGCACCTCAGCCCAATAGGCTGGCGTCCGTCGTCACTATGACCCAAGCCGGCCTGCGGAAACACATTCCCTGGGACAGATGATCCTGTGACAACCACCAAAGAAGAGAGTCTCTGGTCTCTTCATCCAGATTTATCTGAGGAGATACATTTGCATAATCCCCATTCCACTGTTTGAGCATGCATAGTTGCAGGTGTTTGAGATGCCAGCAAGCAAACGGAACTATGTCCATTGCCGCTACCATTAGTCCAATTACCTCCATACACTGAGCCACCGACGGCCGAGGAATGGAATGAAGTGCTCGGCAGGTGTTTAAAATCTTTGATTTTCTGACCTCCGTCAGAAAAATTTTCATGTTTGCCGAATCTATCAGAGTTCCCAGGAATGGAACTCTTGTGAGAGGGATAAGTGAACTCTTTTGTACGTTCACCTTCCACCCATGAGATCATAGAAAAGCCAACATGATGTCCGTGTGAGATTTTGCTAGTTGGTAAGTTGACGCCTGAATTAACATATCGTCCAGATAAGGCGCCACTGCTATGCCCCGCGGCCTTAGATCCGCCAGAAGGGACCCTAGCACTTTTGTGAAAATTCTGGGAGCTGTGGCCAACCCGAAGGGAAGAGCCACAAACTGGTAATGTTTGTCCAGGAAGGCGAACCTGAGGAACTGGTGATGATCTTTGTGGATAGGAATGTGAAGAAAGGCATCCTTCAAATCCACGGTCGTCATATATTGACCCTCCTGGATCATTGGTAAAATAGTCCGAATGGTCTCCATCTTGAAGGATGGGACTCTGAGAAATTTGTTTAGGATCTTGAAATCTAAAATCGGTCTGAAGGTTCCCTCTTTTTTGGGAACCACAAACACATTGGAGTAAAACCCCTGCCCCTGTTCTGCTTTTGGAACTGGGCGGGTTACACCCATAGTATATAGGTCTTCTACACAGCGTAAGAACGCCTCTCTTTTTGTCTGGTTTACAGACAATCGTGAAAGATGAAATCTCCCCCTTAGAGGAGAATATTTGAATTCTAGAAGATACTCCTGGGTCACAATTTCTAATGCCCAGAAATCTTGAACGTCTCTTGCCCAAGCCTGAGCAAAGAGAAAAAGTCTGCCCCCTACTAAATCCGGTCCCGGATCGGGGGCTGCCCCTTCATGCTGTCTTGGTAGCAGCAACAGGCTTCTTGGCCTGTTTACCTTTATTCCAGGTCTGGTTAGGTCTCCAGACAGACTTGGATTGAGCAAAATTCCCCTCCTGCTTTGTGGCAGAGGAGGAGGTAGGAGGACCACCTTTGAAGTTTCGAAAGGAACGAAAATTATTTTGTTTGGTCCTCATCTTATTTGTCTTATCCTGAGGAAGGGCATGGCCTTTTCCTCCAGTGATGTCGGAAATTATCTCTTTCAGTTCAGGCCCAAATAGGGTCTTACCCTTGAAAGGAATAGCTAAAAGCTTCGATTTTGATGACACATCAGCAGACCAGGACTTAAGCCATAACGCTCTACGCGCTAAAATGGCAAAACCTGAATTTTTTCAGCCAGCCTGAATTAATTTAGCCAGTTGAAAAGCGGCATCTGTAATAAAAGAATTAGCTAGCTTGAGAGCCCTAATTCTATCCAAAATATCCTCTAATGGGGTCTCAACCTTAAGAGCCTCCTCTAGAGCCTCGAACCAAAAAGCAGCTGCAGTAGTTACAGGAACAATGCACGCTATAGGTTGCAGAAGAAAACCCTGATGAATAAATATTTTCTTTAGAAGACCCTCTAATTTTTTTATCCATAGGATCTTTGAAAGCACAACTGTCCTCAATAGGTATAGTTGTACGCTTAGCCAGAGTAGAAATAGCTCCCTCCACCTTAGGGACCGTCTGCCACGAATCCTGAATCATGTCAGATATGGGAAACATTTTCTTAAAAAGTAGGAGGGGGGGAGAACGGAATACCTGGTCTATTCCACTCCTTAGTAACAATGTTCGAAATCCTCTTAGGGACCGGAAAAACATTAGTGTAAGAAGGAACCTCTAGATATCTATCCATTTTACACAATTTCTCTGGAGGAATCTCAATAGGGTCACAGTCATCCAGAGTTGCTAAAACCTCCCTGAGCAACAAGCGGAGGTGTTCAAGCTTAAACTTAAAAGCCGTCATATCTGAGTCTGTTTGAGGGAACATCTTTCCTGAATCGGAAAGCTCTCCCTCAGACAGCAATTCCCTTACCCCCAATTCAGAGCATTATGAGAGTACATCGGAGATGGCTAATAAAGCGTCAGAGGGCTCAGCATTTACTCTCATACCGGACCTACTGCGCTTCCCCTGCAAATCAGGCAGTTTAGATAATACCTCTGTGAGGGTAGTAGACATAACTGCGGCCATATCTTGCAGGGTGAAAGAATTTGACGCACTAGAGGTACTTGGCGTCGCTTGTGCGGGCGTTAATGGTTGTGACACTTGGGGAGAAGTAGATGGCAAAACCTGATTCTCTTCTGACTGAGAATCATCCTGCGACATACTTTTATCAGCTAAAATATGTTCTTTGCAATGTAAGGCCCTTTCAGTACATGAGGGACACATTTTAAGTGGGGGTTCCGCAATGGCTTCTAAACACATGGAACATTGGCTTTCCTCAATGTCAGACATGTTGAACAGGCTAGTAATGACCACAAACAGGCTTGAAAACACTTTATTTAGTGAAAAAAATAACAATCTTAAAAAACGGTACTGCGCCTTTAAGAGAAAAAAAGCATAAGATTTTTCCAAAACTGCTTAAAACAAATAAAATTGTCCCAATTTTATGGTAAAAGCATCCCAATACTGCAGCTAAGTTTGCCCCATAAGGAAAGGAATACTTAACCCTTACAGGAAAAAACGGAAAATTACAAACACGTTTATTTCAACAAAAAGCACCCCCTGCACCTCGCCACAGCCCTGCTGTGGCGCCTACCTGCCCTCAGGGGTCTGTAAAACCGGGATAAACCTTCGTTTTGGCCCAATACAGCTCACAAAGGCCCACCGGATCAGGAACTTGCTGCTTGCTTGATAAAAACAACTGCGCAACTGAGGCGCAAAAATAGGCCCCGTCCATCTCACTCGATGTCTTACAGCCCAAATTGACCGCACCAGAGCGGTCTAAAACCTAGCCATGTGGGTTCAGAAACCCAGAAATGAAGCCATGTGTACCCTCTTAATAAAGCATAAAAACGTCTTTTAAAAACGTTAACTGCACTCCCAACATATAAACGTTTGCCCACACACATTCAAACATCAGTGTCAACCATTTTTGTATAGCCCATAAATGCAAGTCCAGTAATACCCCTCTTTATATACTTTAGGATTACTGCTTACCCTCTCCCTCATGGGGATACTGTCAGCCAATTCTGAAATAACACAGTCTCTCCAGAAAAAAATGACTGAACATACCTCAATGCTTATAGCATGAAAAACATTCCTCACACTGAAGTTTCTTAAGTACTCCTCAGCCATTCTGTGGGAACTGCTCTGGATCTCAGTAACTGCTGCTAAGATCATCAGCCTCCAGGCAGAAGTCTTCATCCATCTACTGCCTGAAGGAAAATAGTACACACCGGTACCATTTAAAATAAAAAACTCTTGCTTGAAGAAATAAAAACTAACATTTTATCACCTCTTTCACTTTACCCTTCCTATTACTTAGAGTAGGCAAAGAGAATGACTGGGGGGTGGAGTCAAGGGAGGAGCTATATAGACAGCTCTGCTGTGGTGCTCTTTGCCACTTCCTGTTAGCAGGAGGATAATATCCCACAAGTAAATAATGAATCCGTGGACTCGTCGTATCTTATAGAAGAAAAGTACATTCTGTAACCTAGGTTTTCAATATGCTGCAAATTGTCTAAACCAGCTATTGATTTGCATCATTTGCAAGTTAAAGGGATAGAAACGTGTACATGGGTGCATTTTAATTTTAAACAGAAGCATTTGTGCAACATACTTCCATTTGCAAAAATGCTTCTAGTAAAATGTAATACTGTTTTTGCGCGACCTACAAACAGGGCACTAGTATTCAAGCTCAGAGCAGTGGTGGTGGGTGTGTATTGTGTCTGTGAAGATTTAATTTGTGTCATACAAGCCACTGCTGACTCTCATTGAAGATGTAGTTTTTGAATAATGGTGCATGGGCCTTCCCAGAATATGTGCGTATGTCGCTGGAAAAAAAAAGCAATAACTTACTAGAAGTGTTTTTGCAAACAGAAGTACAGTATATTGGAAAAATGTTTCTATTCAAAAATGAAAAAACAAATTATGCTTACCTGATAATTTTCTTTTCTTCTGACGGGAAGAGTCCACAGCTGCATTCATTACTTTTGGGAATTCAGAACCTGGCCACCAGGAGGAAGCAGACACCCCAGTCAAAGGCTTAAAATATCTCCCCCACTTCCCTCATCCCACAGACATTTTGCCAAGGGAACAAGGAACAGTAGGAGAAATATCAGGGTGAAAAAGGTGCCAGAAGAACAAAAATGTACTGCCGCCACAGACAAAACGCGGGCGGGAGCTGTGGATTCTTTCCGTCAGAAGAAAAGAAAATGATCAGGTAAGCATAATTTATGTTTTTCTTCTTAAAACGGGAAGAGTCCACAGCTGCATTCATTACTTATGGGAAAACAATACCCAAGCTAGAGGACACTGAATGCAAACAAAGGGTGGGAACAAAAAGGCGGCCCCTTCGAAAGGCACCACAGCCTGAAATTACCCAACACCCTATAAAAAAAATATAAATGAGACGGGTAAAAAAAAAAACCAGAAGACCAGGAAACTGCACATCAGTTACATAACCTGCAAAGCCGTGCTAGAGACCACTCAGACCCAGAGTCTGCTGAGCACAAAAGCCTCCGAGGAGCCAGCCCTGTGGCTCTCTACTCCCGCGAAAAGCACCCCTGACCTGAAGGTTAAGAACTTCTATCTACCCCCGAGAGGGAGAATAGCTAACCCCATAGGAGATCCAAAGGACCATTCAGCATGGGCTCAAACCAAACTTAGAGCAACCCAAGGTTGCCACAGCACCTAGCCCAGGGAGACGAACTCCCCAGAAGGACAAGGACCAGAAAAGAAAGTCTATACTCAGGATAAAAACATCACGAAGATGACCCGAGGGTCACCCTCATATCCCTGACACAGCACCATACCACATAAGGTGCTCCAGAAAACAGCGAGTTCCCTGTTGCATCATAGTCAAGTCGAAAAATTACAGGCTAGACAAGCATAGACAGCAGAGCCAGGATAACTTATCCCAGCAACTAACAAAGAGCTCTCCAAGAGAACACCAAGCCACCTGAAAACACTCGCGATGACCAGCCTCCAGGCAGCAAAGCTGACCCTAAGCTATCGGAGGACTCAACCCACCAAGAAGTGCCGAAAAAACTTGAAAACAGCTCCCGACCAGAAATTACCGGTCTCCAGGAGCATCCCCTCCCAGCAGCAGACGCCACCAGAGGAGAGATAGACATGAAAAATCCTTCCACCGAAGGGAAGAACAGACTCAAGAGAAGAAAACTACCAACACTGCATAAAGCAACCGATCCCTGATCTTCCCTTCAGGGTAATGGACCCAGCCCAAAGACTAGTTAAAGACCGAAGACTAGAGTCCCAGACGTCTGGAAGAAAAAAAAAAAGGATGGATCCACGAGGAAGCAAAACCCCTGAGTAGAACTCTGACCGCTACTAAAACCGGAATGCTACTGTGAGTCAGGATAGAAACTTTGTGCTCGGGTCCAAAAACCCCTACACTGCTGTCCTCCATAAAGAGGAACACTTCCCAAGGGAAGAGAGAACTCAGACCCTTAGCATCCAAATGCCAGAATCCAGCATATAACAGGAGCCTCACCTGGGTGCAAACCCACAATTTCCTGTGTCAGGAACGGAGGAGCCAACTACTACTCCACATCTCCCTTTCCAGAATTCTAAGGATGCAAGGGGAAAAAAAAAACTACAAGGCAAAAACAAGGACCCACGGGTCATTACAGATACTGAGGTATCTCCAAATCAAAGAGAACATACAAGAACCTATCCCCCACCCTAGGTGAGAAAAAAAGGGAACTAAAGCAACGGAAAACCACCCTACCAATAGAGGCGAGACCTTTTGGCCGATATTGCCAACCCAGGTGGAACGACACCTGGAGTCTACAAAGAAGCATCAGATGCCCCAGAAGACCAGCAGGGACCCATCAGAGACCTAAAACCTAAGCCTCAGGCAGACATGAATCTCCCATGAGACAGAAACCCCGCCCCCTTTCAAAGGGACATGCGGGAACCCAAAACCTAAGATTAAGCAGAGCCGTCCATGCTCCAAGCAAGAGACAAGGTCCTAAGCCAGAGTCCTTGAAAAACTGAATCAATCGACAGATCTAACCTCCTGAGGAACCCTAAGCTGCCTCCGATGATTAGGAGTGCACCGTCTAAAGTCCGTAGACTTAAAGAACCTAGGGAACAGCCTCAAACCCAAGAGTATGAAAAAAAAACTTGTGATCAGTTTAAGAAGTCAGCACTCAGTGCCCCTGAATCAAAAGGTAAACCCTCGCAGACAGGCTTAACTACCGGATACACACGCTGGAGGGGATAAAAGAACATCTACCTGACCCCAGAAAGGCAAATGTCTGTAACCGACCTCGGACCTCCACTATCAAGCCCGAAGGCTAGATCTGCAACGAGGTCGAAGGATAACACCCGAGCGTTCAAAAACCATGGTATGACCAAGGGTAGATCCTATATGGAGAAGACAACAGTCTCCAGATATCCTAGCAGGATCGGACGCCCGAAAACCCCTTAATAGGGCAACGACTGGGATTCTCGCAGCTCCTCGCAGAAGGCAGGGTAACCCATGTACTCCACATACTAGAGCAAACGCAACGCTGAGCAGAGGAAGAAGGACATGCCCGCACTTCCAGAACAGATGAGACAACCCAAAACGGGAAGGAAAGGGACTCCGCCACCGCAAAAGTAATGCTATTAGGCTAAAAGAGTCAACATCAAAACGATCACCACTCAGAAAACTAGACCTCAGAGGTCATACACATCTCCCAACTCCAAAGGAATGGAAACTAACGGTCCGAGTCCCCAGGGACCTTTAAGAACCTTGACGACGTCTGAAAAAGGCAGACCCGTATCCCAAGCGACTAGCCCATCGGAACTCAACCCTCCGTCTAGAAGCTTTGATCTACACACTAGGCCCCATAATTCGAAGTAGGATCCAAGCCTGGAATCCATATCAATAGGCTAAGTGACATCAGAATCCGAAAGGTTTCAATCAGCACCACAAGGGTGACATGAACCCAAGTAAAAGCAGAAAGCGCCCAACCAGGACCTGCCCGGAATAAGGACACTCCAGAACTGTCCAAGATTCAAGAAAAAACAGAATTTATGTTTACCTGATAAATTTCTTTCTCCAACGGTGTGTCCGGTCCACGGCGTCATCCTTACTTGTGGGATATTCTCTTCCCCAACAGGAAATGGCAAAGAGCCCAGCAAAGCTGGTCACATGATCCCTCCTAGGCTCCGCCTACCCCAGTCATTCGACCGACGTTAAGGAGGAATATTAGCATAGGAGAAACCATATGGTACCGTGGTGACTGTAGTTAAAGAAAATAAATTATCAGACCTGATTAAAAAAACCAGGGCGGGCCGTGGACCGGACACACCGTTGGAGAAAGAAATTTATCAGGTAAACATAAATTCTGTTTTCTCCAACATAGGTGTGTCCGGTCCACGGCGTCATCCTTACTTGTGGGAACCAATACCAAAGCTTTAGGACACGGATGAAGGGAGGGAGCAAATCAGGTCACCTAAATGGAAGGCACCACGGCTTGCAAAACCTTTCTCCCAAAAATAGCCTCAGAAGAAGCAAAAGTATCAAACTTGTAAAATTTGGTAAAAGTGTGCAGTGAAGACCAAGTCGCTGCCCTACATATCTGATCAACAGAAGCCTCGTTCTTGAAGGCCCATGTGGAAGCCACAGCCCTAGTGGAATGAGCTGTGATTCTTTCGGGAGGCTGCCGTCCGGCAGTCTCGTAAGCCAATCTGATGATGCTTTTAATCCAAAAAGAGAGAGAGGTAGAAGTTGCTTTTTGACCTCTCCTTTTACCTGAATAAACAACAAACAAGGAAGATGTTTGTCTAAAATCCTTTGTAGCATCTAAATAGAATTTTAGAGCGCGAACAACATCCAAATTGTGCAACAAACGTTCCTTCTTTGAAACTGGTTTCGGACACAGAGAAGGCACGATAATCTCCTGGTTAATGTTTTTGTTAGAAACAACTTTCGGAAGAAAACCAGGTTTAGTACGTAAAACCACCTTATCTGCATGGAACACCAGATAAGGAGGGGAACACTGCAGAGCAGATAATTCTGAAACTCTTCTAGCAGAAGAAATTGCAACTAAAAACAAAACTTTCCAAGATAATAACTTAATATCAACGGAATGTAAGGGTTCAAACGGAACCCCCTGAAGAACTGAAAGAACTAAATTGAGACTCCAAGGAGGAGTCAAAGGTTTGTAAACAGGCTTAATTCTAACCAAAGCCTGAACAAAGGCTTGAACATCTGGCACAGCTGCCAGCTTTTTGTGAAGTAACACCGACAAGGCAGAAATCTGTCCCTTCAGGGAACTTGCCGATAATCCTTTTTCCAATCCTTCTTGAAGGAAGGATAGAATCCTAGGAATCTTAACCTTGTCCCAAGGGAATCCTTTAGATTCACACCAACAGATATATTTTTTCCAAATTTTGTGGTAAATCTTTCTAGTTACAGGCTTTCTGGCCTGAACAAGAGTATCGATAACAGAATCTGAGAAACCTCGCTTCGATAAAATCAAGCGTTCAATCTCCAGGCAGTCAGCTGGAGTGAAACCAGATTCGGATGTTCGAACGGACCCTGAACAAGAAGGTCTCGTCTCAAAGGTAGCTTCCAAGGTGGAGCCGATGACATATTCACCAGATCTGCATACCAAGTCCTGCGTGGCCACGCAGGAGCTATCAAGATCACCGACGCCCTCTCCTGATTGATCCTAGCTACCAGCCTGGGAATGAGAGGAAACGGCGGAAACACATAAGCTAGTTTGAAGGTCCAAGGTGCTACTAGTGCATCCACTAGAGCCGCCTTGGGATCCCTGGATCTGGACCCGTAACAGGGAACTTTGAAGTTCTGACGAGAGGCCATTAGATCCATGTCTGGAATGCCCCACAGCTGAGTGACTAGGGCAAAGATTTCCGGATGGAGTTCCCACTCCCCCGGATGCAATGTCTGACGACTCAGAAAATCCGCTTCCCAATTTTCCACTCCCGGGATGTGGATAGCAGACAGGTGGCAGGAGTGAGACTCCGCCCATAGAACAATCTTGGTCACTTCCTCCATCGCTAGGGAACTCCTTGTTCCCCCCTGATGGTTGATGTACGCAACAGTCGTCATGTTGTCTGATTGAAACCGTATGAACTTGGTCCTCGCTAGCTGAGGCCAAGCCTTGAGAGCATTGAATATCGCTCTCAGTTCCAGAATATTTATCGGTAGAAGAGATTCTTCCCGAGACCAAAGACCCTGAGCTTTCAGGGATCCCCAGACCGCGCCCCAGCCCGTCAGACTGGCGTCGGTCGTGACAATGACCCACTCTGGTCTGCGGAATGTCATCCCTTGTGACAGGTTGTCCAGGGACAGCCACCAACGGAGTGAGTCTCTGGTCCTCTGATTTACTTGTATCTTTGGAGACAAGTCTGTATAGTCCCCATTCCACTGACTGAGCATGCACAGTTGTAATGGTCTTAGATGAATGCGCGCAAAAGGAACTATGTCCATTGCCGCTACCATCAACCCGATCACTTCCATGCACTGAGCTACGGAAGGAAGAGGAACGGAATGAAGTATCCGACAAGAGTCCAGAAGCTTTGTTATTCTGGCCTCTGTTAGAAAAATCCTCATTTCTGAGGAATCTATAATTGTTCCCAAGAAGGGAACCCTTGTTGACGGGGATAGAGAACTCTTTTCCACGTTCACTTTCCAGCCGTGAGATCTGAGAAAGGCCAGGACGATGTCCGTGTGAGCCTTTGCTCGAGGGAGGGACGACGCTTGAATCAGAATGTCGTCCAGGTAGGGTACTACTGCAATGCCCCTTGGTCTTAGCACCGCTAGAAGGGACCCTAGTACCTTTGTGAAAATCCTTGGAGCAGTGGCTAATCCGAAAGGAAGCGCCACGAACTGGTAATGTTTGTCCAGGAATGCAAACCTTAGGAACCGATGATGTTCCTTGTGGATAGGAATATGTAGATACGCATCCTTTAAATCCACCGTGGTCATGAATTGACCTTCCTGGATGGAAGGAAGGATAGTTCGAATGGTTTCCATCTTGAACGATGGGACCTTGAGAAATTTGTTTAAGATCTTGAGATCTAGGATTGGTCTGAACGTTCCCTCTTTTTTGGGAACTATGAACAGATTGGAGTAGAACCCCATCCCTTGTTCTCTTAATGGAACAGGATGAATCACTCCCATTTTTAACAGGTCTTCTACACAATGTAAGAACGCCTGTCTTTTTATGTGGTCTGAAGACAACTGAGACCTGTGGAACCTCCCCCTTGGGGGAAGTCCCTTGAATTCCAGAAGATAACCCTGGGAGACTATTTCTAGCGCCCAAGGATCCAGAACATCTCTTGCCCAAGCCTGAGCGAAGAGAGAGAGTCTGCCCCCCACCAGATCCGGTCCCGGATCGGGGGCCAATATTTCATGCTGTCTTGGTAGCAGTGGCAGGTTTCTTGGCCTGCTTTCCCTTGTTCCAGCCTTGCATTGGTCTCCAAGCTGGCTTGGCCTGAGAAGTATTACCCTCTTGCTTAGAGGACGTAGCACCTTGGGCTGGTCCGTTTTTACGAAAGGGACGAAAATTAGGTCTATTTTTTGCCTTGAAAGGCCGATCCTGAGGAAGGGCGTGGCCCTTACCCCCAGTGATATCAGAGATAATCTCTTTCAAGTCAGGACCAAACAGCGTTTTCCCCTTGAAAGGAATGTTTAGTAGCTTGTTCTTGGAAGACGCATCAGCCGACCAAGATTTCAACCAAAGCGCTCTGCGCGCCACAATAGCAAACCCAGAATTCTTAGCCGCTAACTTAGCCAATTGCAAAGAGGCGTCTAGAGTGAAAGAATTAGCCAATTTGAGAGCATTGATTCTGTCCATAATCTCCTCATAAGGAGGAGAGTCACTATCGAGCACCTTAATCAGTTCATCAAACCAGAAATATGCGGCTGTAGTGACAGGGACAATGCATGAAATGGGTTGTAGAAGGTAACCCTGCTGAACAAACATCTTTTTAAGCAAACCTTCTAATTTTTTATCCATAGGATCTTTGAAAGCACAACTATCCTCTATGGGAATAGTGGTGCGTTTGTTTAAAGTAGAAACCGCTCCCTCGACCTTGGGGACTGACTGCCATAAGTCCTTTCTGGGGTCGACCATAGGAAACAATTTTTTAAATATGGGGGGAGGGACGAAAGGAATACCGGGCCTTTCCCATTCTTTATTAACAATGTCCGCCACCCGCTTGGGTATAGGAAAAGCTTCTGGGAGCCCCGGCACCTCTAGGAACTTGTCCATTTTACATAGTTTCTCTGGGATGACCAAATTTTCACAATCATCCAGAGTGGATAATACCTCCTTAAGCAAAATGCGGAGATGTTCCAATTTAAATTTAAATGTAATCACATCAGATTCAGCCTGCTGAGAAATGTTCCCTAAATCAGTAATTTCTCCCTCAGACAAAACCTCCCTGGCCCCCTCAGATTGGGTTAGGGGCCCTTCAGAGATATTAATATCAGCGTCGTCATGCTCTTCAGTAACTAAAACAGAGCATCCACGCTTACGCTGACAAGGGTTCATTTTGGCTAAAATATTTTGACAGAATTATCCATTACAGCCGTTAATTGTTGCATAGTAAGGAGTATTGGCGCGCTAGATGTACTAGGGGCCTCCTGAGTGGGCAAGACTCGTGTAGACGAAGGAGGGAATGATGCAGTACCATGCTTACTCCCCTCACTTGAGGAATCATCTTGGGCATCATTGTCATTATCACATAAATCACATTTATTTAAATGAATAGGAATTCTGGCTTCCCCACATTCAGAACACAGTCTATCTGGTAGTTCAGACATGTTAAACAGGCATAAACTTGATAAGAAAGTACAAAAAACGTTTTAAAATAAAACCGTTACTGTCACTTTAAATTTTAAACTGAACACACTTTATTACTGCAATTGCGAAAAAACATGAAGGAATTGTTCAAAATTCACCAAACTTTCACCACAGTGTCTTAAAGCCTTGAAAATATTGCACACCAAATTTGGAAGCTTTAACCCTTAAAATAACGGAACCGGAGCCGTTTAAGCTTTAACCCCTTTACAGTCCCTGGTATCTGCTTTGCTGAGACCCAACCAAACCCAAAGGGGAATACGATACCAAATGACGCCTTCAGAAGTCTTTTATAAGTATCAGAGCTCCTCTCACATGCGACTGCATGCCATGCCTCTCAAAAACAAGTGCGCAACACCGGCGCGAAAATGAGACTCTGCCTATGCTTTGGGAAAGCCCCTAAAGAATAAGGTGTCTAAAACAGTGCCTGCCGATATTATTATATCAAAATACCCAGAATAAATGATTCCTCAAGGCTAAATAAGTGTTAATATCAATCGATTTAGCCCAAAAAAAGTCTACAGTCTAAATAAGCCCTTGTGAAGCCCTTATTTACAATCGTAATCAACATGGCTTACCGGATCCCATAGGGAAAATGACAGCTTCCAGCATTACATCGTCTTGTTAGAATGTGTCATACCTCAAGCAGCAAAGGACTGCAAACTGTTCCCCCAACTGAAGTTAATTGCTCTCAACAGTCCTGTGTGGAACAGCCATGGATTTTAGTTACGGTTGCTAAAATCATTTTCCTCATACAAACAGAATTCTTCATCTCTTTTCTGTTTCTGAGTAAATAGTACGTACCAGCACTATTTGAAAATAACAAACTCTTGATTGAATAATGAAAAACTACAGTTAAACACTAAAAAACTCTAAGCCATCTCCGTGGAGATGTTGCCTGTACAACGGCAAAGAGAATGACTGGGGTAGGCGGAGCCTAGGAGGGATCATGTGACCAGCTTTGCTGGGCTCTTTGCCATTTCCTGTTGGGGAAGAGAATATCCCACAAGTAAGGATGACGCCGTGGACCGGACACACCTATGTTGGAGAAATCGACCCGAATGTTCGATAATATGAAACTAGAAAACATAACTCAGTTATTCAAAACTGTGCAACTTCCAGGGAAGCGCCCACAAAATCACAAGTATCGGTTAAAGAGAAAGAACGTTCCCAAAACCGAATTATATCAGACATGAGCTTAATAAAAACAAATCAAACACATCCTATCCGGATCAAAATAAAAGTAAGGCAGCAGCCTCAGGTGAACGCCCAAGGTGAATGGATACGCCAACGGAACCCAAGCTCAGAACTGGAACCGAAACATAAAAGAAAGAAAAAATGGAGACGTCAAGGAGATTAGCTTAATTCCCAAACGTCTAATCCACCTTGCCATCCAGCATCTAAGGCCTCGGATCCCTCGGGCCACTAGGACTGGAATCCTCTAACACTGCCAAAACATGCCGACGTGCCAGCCTATAATGGAAGGCAAAATCATCCCACGCCGGATTAATAAACGACCCCGGCCTGAACGCTCAGAGGCCAACGCTTCCCCAGGAGGCCGAACTGAATCATGAGATCACACGCCCGATGGGCCCTGGTTAACAGAACACTTACAATATCTTAAAAATATTTCACTTGGGAGATATAAATGAGCCAGCGCCATAGAAATGGCCATACAGAACCGTGACGTAACCTCTGGAGGAAACAAGTCACCTTCCGGAGACTGAGTAAAGGCCATAGGGATACCTGCTTGTGCAGCAAAGGAAGGGTCTGGGGCACGCGCCTCATGGGACATAACAATCGGAACATAACTGATGGGCATGGATAACCCAGGCCATTTCATATTCATCACAAGACGCATTCTCCGTATCGGAGACATTCATGTCTAAGAAATCAAAATCCTCCATAACAAACACTAACTGGCACCCTGTTACACCCCCACGAGCAGACTTTCTTTGTCGCCACACAGTCAGTATACGGAAGTGGAAAACAACGTAACCGCACCCGGTCACGAGGTGCATCGTGCCAGTCACAAAAAAGGCGCACATCTCAAGAGATTGCGCCAATTGAAGATTAGGCCGTTATGTTCTGAATAGCCATGAGCCTAAGTATTACTACACATTAGCAGGTAGAACCATATAACAAACATGATTAAAAGTCCCCCCTGTTCAATAACCCCCCTCAGGAGATATTAACTCATGACTCCTATTTTAAGATAAAAGGAGTCCCACTGGGACTCTACCTTCTCTCGTTATCACATTATGAAATAAAATAAAACAATCTTACCTGAATCAACGCCGGGGGAACAGGAACACGGCCCTTCAAGTGTGACGGATAGCATCCTCGCTTCTGACATTGGCTTGAGTGAAGAAAGGCAGGCAGCGAAACTCGTCAACGCTGATTGCCGAGAAACTGTTAATATGAGTCGGGATGGTTTCGCAGAAAAATTCCCCCTGACTCTCCGGACTCTAACCTTCATACATGCTCTCACTGAGAGGCTGACAGGATTACTTAAAACTCCAATCCCATTTCGAAGAGTACTACCCTCCATAAGAGACTCTCAAACTTCTGACACTTCTCTGCCAACCTCCTGTGACGAAAGGCAAAGAATGACTGGGGGATGAGGGAAGTGGGGGAGGTATTTGAAGACTTTGGCTGGGGTGTCTGCCTCCTCCTGGTGGCCAGGTTCTGAATTCCCAAAAGTAATGAATGCAGCTGTGGACTTTTCCCGTTTAAGAAGAAAACACCCATTTTTACACAAAAGCAAGAGGTGTTTTTTGTTTAAAGCATGATTCTTGCAAACTACATAGATTTTTCTTTCAATGCTTTCAGGCCACAGGAGCCCATCTAAGGGGTTTTGTGAGAACTTCCCCACGTCTGTGCAGAAAACAGGCATTTGTAATTTGTTCTAGAAAAAGTGGCTCAACAATTGGTTTATTCAGATTTGTAACAAATTTTGTTAATTTGAGTAGTATACACTGTTACATTAAATAACTTTACTGTAATTAATTTTGTAGGTAATTTAAGGGGCCATTGTATATGAAAAATGGCATGCTCCAATTTGTTAGAGCATGTTATTTTAAAACTAGTGAACCTACACCTCTATGTTAGAAGTAGTACCACTCTGGACCCTCTGCACATTCCAGTAAAATATTTTACTGTAACTCCTGCGATAGTAATCTGTCCCAATTTCCAAACTAGGAGCAACTCTCTTCTCTGCAACACACTTTCTTGTCCCATTTGGGTTTATTCTATGTATATCTTTTAATATTTTTGTATATTTGTGTGTGTTTGTGGTGTATATCAAAAAAGTGAAATTTAACGTCCGTTTACATATAAGTATAGATTTGATTTAGATTGACAGATAGGTTTAGATTAAACATTGAACTTTCTAGTGGGAAAAATCTATTAAAACCCTTATCTGAAAAAATATCAAATTTATTTAGACAGGATTGAAAGCAGTACAACCAATTAACAGGAAACTTGTATAGACACAAGAAACTAAGTTTAACACATTCTAATATAAGCACAGAACAGCCTTTGAGGCAAAATTCAGATTTTTAAATGAGATGGCTGCTTTATGGCTTCTGTTAGGTAAAACTGCTAAAGATTCTAAAACACGGCTCACAAACTGTATATGCCTGAGGCCTTTCTAATCAGAGACCAACTGGTTATGTCTATTAAAACAACAGTCGCCACATTCCGATTCTACATCTTGAAGCTCTAATATACAGCTTCATTATATCATTACAACAATTATTTACATTGCTCCAATTATAGGAAAACCACAAACAAAACAAAATATGAAAGTCTCTGCCAAATTATCATGTCAATACAAATATGAAATAAAGTACTTATAAACCTCTAAACAAAAAATGTGCTTGGAACCGCGTTCACTTGGAAATAATAAATGTTAGTGTTATGATTATTATAAGCTCCACTAAATACACATTTTACATTAGATCACAATGGCCAATGCCAGAGAGTAACTACTGCTAGAAATACCAATGCTTATATAAAATTATCTGAGCCACCTTCTTGCTCATAAACCTGAAAGGATATTTGGCGTCCATGTTTCTCTACAGGTCTGTGATGAGGAGAGTGTAGCCGATTACGGGAAACTCGCTCTACCAACCCATGGTGGCGCATTCCTCGGATGTTATCAGTGTGGTGGAAAGACGGCTGCAAAATGAAGAATATTAAAATTAGGTCAACCATATTTTAATGTAGGGCACCCATGTAAACAACACCTTTGTATGCAATTTTAAAACAGGACTATGTATGAATGTATTTATATGCTCAAGGTTTAAAAGGCTATAATGATGTAAAAGGACATTGTGTTCCAATCACCAAATGTACCTGTTGAAATGTATCAAATGTAGGGCTGCAACTAACGATTATTTTCATAATCAATTAATCGGCCGATTATTTTTTCGATTAATCGACTAATCGGATAAAAAAAATGAATAAATTATTTTTTTCCTATAATTAAAATAAAATCCACATACTGAGTGTTATAAATATAAACTTCCAACTAAAACTTTACATTAAGACAACTTTTTTTTTTTTTTTTTTTTTAAATCTAAGTCTTTTATTAAGGTTTTGCGCATATGAAAACATACAGAAAATGTCTTAATGTACAGATGACAAGTAATCAGATAATACAGTACAATATAGTAATACAGGCAAAGAACAAATTATTTGATGAATAGTACATTCCTGAAACCTTCATTTTATCATTTTAGAGGCTATCATAACAGACTAAAGAGCTGGCCCCTTATGGACCTCTTGATATAGGCAAGACATGTAGTACATATTAGTCATATCGAGGACCTAATTAGGTCCTACGTCTTATAGCGGGTATAACAGTGGGTAAACACCGCTTGAAATGAAATGGTATAAACCATATGAGAGGGTGAGGGGGGGGGGCGTGGTTAGCGTTGTACAGCTCCAAGAAACCTTGAAACAAAGCATGTTAATCCTGTCCAACACAACTACCCTAGTATTACAATTCTAATGTTATTATCATCTGATACGTAGCAGTGAAAACTCGTTGACATCTGGTAAAATAATAAGTTATGCGTACCCAACATACAAGATATCTCTAGGAAAAATATGGTAAAGGTATATATATGCAAGCTTAGTTATTGGGCCCAATGTCATTCCAAAGGATACACAGTTCTGAATACTTAAAAACATAAAGTGTGCTAGAATAATTAAGGAGGACTTGTAGCATATGTACCTCTTGAGCCACACATATTTTTGTATACTAAATTCTGATATAACATCAAGCATAGCATAAATCCAAAAACTTACTTATGATCTGCAATGTGCCTCCGAGCTTCGAGGGTAATATAAACTAATATAGAGTAGAGGCCCAATGGCTTGAAAATAGTATGTACTACCTATGGTATAAAATAGTATGACAAGTTTAGCTAAATGATAAAGCAACATGATAACTTATAGTGTTAGGTAAAAATTTTGAATGTGTACCCAGGGTATAGAATGAAATATATATTCACATAGGTACAGCAGATAAGTAGGAGCCCCACAGCACTTTGAGAACAGATGTCAGGGTTTGGAAAGGTCATACTTCGTTATACTTTCAGAGGGCGCATTTCAGTGAGGAGCTGGTATGGAGTTTCTAATGCTGCCCAGGCAAGTTCGTACCACGTAAAGTCCATAGAAATCAACATTTATCTGGTTGTGTTTGAGCTGAGATCAACATCCCATTAATAAAAATAAACATACAATTGCTAATGGCACATATAAGTATTGCCTACCACCTTCACAGGAGTCGTCATTTTGAGGAGATTGGTAACTTACTGGCTGTTTGTAGGTAGGAACAATAAAAAAAACACAATAATTTCGAACATATAACGATAATGTCAAACTTAATCTAAATTGATCCTTAAGGTATCAACAGATCTCTATTGAAACATATATAGAGCAATAATAGAAAATGAATACAAATATTGAGCTGTTAATAACAGTTAAAGTGGAAGCATGCATAGCAGATATTGAAACAATACTTAACTGTAACGTATACAACATAAATTGCCATATGTGACATAAAAAAAAAACCCAGACATATAGGGCAGCAAATAGGAGGGGGTGACTGCAGAAGGAAAGGAAGGCCTGCCACATCTATGAGATTAGGGTTTTAGTCCACTCCAGCAGCTAGCAAAAAGTAGTAGAAGCCCCGTTATATTTTAAACTCCAAACACATCTATAATTGATATTGAGGGAAGACTGCCTAGCTTGTCCCATGCTTCACATTTAACTAGAATTAAAAAATGCACAAAATAGCTAGCAGTCTATTCCTAAATCAAAACCTTAAATTATAGATACAGAATTTTTATGTAGAGAACCACATTGTATATAGAACATATGGGGAAACTATAGTTCAATTAGGGGTAAGAAACAGGTAGTCTAGCCCCATATCGTATTTTCAAACGTATACGGTCTGTAATAATGTGTGAGGGACTGAGTGGTATAATAGGGCAGATTGTATGTTTAGATTTGAAAATAAAGTTACCCGATCCCCAATCGGGTGAAATGAGGTCTCCCTTTGATGTAGACAAGACTGAAGATGAAACAAAAAGCAGTGTGCCACTGTCGGAGGTATATCCCTTGAAGAGACCGAGCCGCTAGAGTCCAGGAATGAGAAAGGGCAGGTCCGTGCAAAACCACCTCTGCAAGTACGGGAGAGGGCCTCCTAGGGGAGCAGGACAAAGACGAGATGTACGGGTAAGAGACTGTGCGCAAAATCGCACTATCATCTGAAGGAGGGGTCCATCTAGTGGGGGTAAAGTCGCCGGTCGTCACCGGCTCCATGCATGACTCTTTGCGAGTTTTCGGGTGGGTGGCCGGCCGTATCAACCCGTTCTAGCAGCTGTGTCCCCCGATATGCTCCCTCAGTCTCTTTCGTGATGGATTTAGGTATGACTTCGAAGCCGCTCTCACTTTGCTGCCATAAAGTAGCTTTTAGTGCAATCGTAGGAGAGTGTTGCTGTGATGCTGAAGCAGGTTTGGTAAGCTCGGTCGCATTGAGGAGAAGGTGCAAACAGTTCTGCTGGATGTGCTGCGCCATTGCGGTCGTCATTTGCAGGTCCGTTGACAGATGCTGTTGAGGGCGTTTGCTAAAGATGAAAGGCAGGCAAAATGAGCATCCATCTTCCGAGATAGGGCCTCCAGAAGGGTCCGTACTGTATTGCGTGATGTCCCAGCCATTGTTACCAGTACCTTTACTGCCTTATGAACCTAGTGAGGTGGATCCGCTTTCACTCAGCAGACGGGGGGGGGGGGGGATACTTTGATGAGAGTAGGCTACCGCCTCGCCCGTCCAGAGGAACTTAATAATGGATCTGTAGCTGTAATCCCCACAAAACACGAGTCTTTAGGTTCAGCTGAGCTTCCTATATTCAAATCTATAAAAAAGGAGTATGGTAGATGAGTTGGAAGCCAACTAATCTGCTTAGACTCTTTAGGGGATCAAGAGCTGTCGGGTTTTGCCTCTGGACATAGCGGCAGCTAAGACACGCCCCCGGTCCAATTTTTTAAGCAGCAGAACACATTTTTATAATTAAGCAAAGCAAAACCACAAACTGTTTGAAAAGAGGTAGAACTAGTAATAGGTAGACTACCATTGTTTATAACATTCTGTTATTCACTCTTTCAGAAACTTTGCATTGAAATGCACAAATGTCAACATGTTCACATGCTCCTGGGTGATCTTTTTTGCAACTATTTTGCCTGCAGCAGAGAAGAGGCACTCAGATGGTGTTGAGGTGCCTGAGATGCATAAATAGGGTTTTGTCAATTTCACCAAGGTGTGCTATTTATCTTTGTTAGTTCTCCAATGCAAGGGGCCTCTCAACAAAGTAAGCCTGGACTAAATTTTAACATAAAAATATCTTGAATATATATATGCAGTGGTAAATAACCATCTATAAGGTTTGGGCGGAAAATATCTAGTCTACTCTTAAAATAACAGATATATACTTACATAGGTTGAATTTGGTACATATTCCAATTAATTAAAAATAAAAAAAGGCAAAAGGGCTAAAGACTATATATCAGTAAAAGGACACAGCCTTACACATTTATCTATAGAGTACATATATCAGTAATAGCAAGCAATCTGCTAAAAAAATGTCCAAACAGGTAATAGTGACATAAATTCATATAACAAATGCCATCAAGCTAGGGCTAGGTGTAAATAACAAATAACTATATCATGCAAAGCACAGGCCCAAATCACCTGATTTGATATAAAACAATCCAAATGATGACTCCTATTTTATTTCTGGGTTGCACATAAGCCAGGAGTAGTTGTAACATAGTAACATAGTAGATAAGGTTGAAAAAAGACTTAAGTCCATCGAGTTCAACCTATACAAATCTAAAATACTTACAAAAAGCTCCAGTTAAGCTTAAATAACCCCATTAAAATGTGACCCATTTAATACTAGCAATCATATCCATGAATTTTGTTTATATACAGAAATTTATCCAGACTATTTTTAAATGTATCTATGGTATTGGCATTCACTACCTCCTTTGGTAATGAGTTCCACAATTTTATTGCTCTTACAGTGAAAAAACGTTTCCGTTGCAGGAGATTAAATCTCCTTTCCTCCAACCTTAAATTATGACCTCTTGTCAGAACCAATTTTCTTGGAATAAAAAGAGCTTCTGCCATCTCTGTATATGGGCCTTGAATATATTTATATAAAGTAATCATGTCACCTCTCAAGCGCCTTTTTTCTAAAGAGAACAGACCCAGTTTGGCTAGCCTCTCCTCATAGGTTAATTTCTCCAATCCCCTTATTAGCTTTGTGGCCCTTCTCTGAACTTTTTCTAGTTCTGCAATATCTTTTTTAGCAATCGGTCCCCAGAACTGCACTCCAAACTCAAGGTGAGGTCTTACCAGGGCTTTATATAATGACAGAATTATGCTTTCCTCCCTTGAATCAATGCCTCTTTTAATACATGCTAGTATCTTATTAGCCTTTGAAGCCGCTGCCCTGCATTGTGCACTCATCTTTAGCTTGTTATCTATTACTACTCCCAAATCCCTTTCCTCCTGTGTTTGGCTAAGTCTTGTCCCATTTAAAAAATACATAGCCTGCTTATTTTTACTTCCAAAATGTAGAACCTTACATTTTTCCGTATTAAATCTCATTTTCCATTCACTTGCCCATAGTTCTAATTTTAGCAAATCCCTTTGCAAAGAGAGTTCATCCTGCTCTGACCTAATGACCTTACTTAACTTAGTATCATCTGCAAAAATAGAGATGTCGCTATTTAATCCTTGCTCCAAGTCATTTATAAAAATATTAAAAAGAACAGGGCCCAGTACTGATCCCTGGGGGACGCCACTGATTGCCTTTGTCCAATCTGAGTATGATCCATTTACTGCTACTCGTTGCTCCCTATCTTTTATCCAGTTATTTATCCATGAGCTAACATTTTCAGCTATTCCCAGTCCCTTAATTTTGTGCATTAATCTCTCATGTGGCACTGTATCAAATGCCTTTGCAAAATCTAAGTATATCACATCAACTGATTCCCCTTTATCTATATTTTTACTTACTTCCTCGTAGAATCTAATTAGATTAGTTTGACATGATCTATTTCTCCTAAAGCCATGCTGATTAGAACTCATAATCTTGTTTACACGAATATGCTCATCAATATAATCCCTTATAATCCCTTCAAATATCTTCCCCACTATTGATGTCAGACTAACTGGTCTATAGCTTCCTGGATCATCCCTGCTTCCCTTTTTGAAGAGTGGCACCACATCAGCTTTACGCCAATCCTGGGGTACCATGCCTGAGGATAATGAGTCTTGAAAAATTAAGAGTAAAGGTTTGTCTATAACAGTGCTAAGTTCACTTAACACCCTTGGGTGTATTCCATCTGGGCCTGGAGTTTTATTTACCTTAATATTTTTTAGTTTTTTCCTGATATCCTCTAAACAAAACCCAGTTAGTGGTATGGACTGGCATGTTCTATTCTGTTCCAAAGTATCATTCAATGGTTCCTCTCTTGTGTATACTGAAGAAAAAAAACTGGTTTAGTACCTCAGCCTTCTCCCTGTCATTATTTATCATGCTACCCTCCACACATTTTAATGTACCTATATTATCCTTCTTAGACTTTTTGCTATTTATGTACTTAAAGAACCTTTTAGGGTTAGACTTAGAATCCTTGGAAATTAATTTTTCATTTTCAATTTTGGCTAATTTGATTGCTTTTTTGCATGCTTTGTTACATTCCTTATAAATATTGTATGCTGAGTCTGTACTATTTTCTTTTAATAATTTAAATGCCCTACGTTTTTTCCTAATTTCTTTTAACACATTTTTATTTAGCCATAACGGCTTAGTTTTTTTATTTTTATTTTTATAACCATATGGTATGTATTGATATGTATATTTATTTAACAAATTTTTAAATATTATCCATTTATCCTCTGTATTTTTATTAGAAAATACATTGTCCCAATTTATATTATTTAATGATTTCCTTAAATCGTTGAATTTTGCTTTCTTGAAATTAAAAGTCTTAGTTAAGCCTTTAAAACACTGCATATGAAAAGAGATTTCAAATGTGACCATGTTATGATCACTGTTACCCAAATGTTCTTTAACTTCTATGTTTGATATTATATCTGTATTGTTTGATAGCACTAAATCCAATATAGCTTTACTCCTAGTTGGCTCCTCTATTAATTGTGACAAGAAGTTATCCCTGAGAACATTTAAAAATCTATCCCCCTTAGCTGAATTACTAGTTTCATTGGCCCAGTTTATATCAGGGTAGTTAAAATCTCCCATAATTACAGCACTGTTATTAGCAGCCTTACCTATTTGGATAAGTAGTTGAGTTTCCTCCGGGTCACTAATGTTGGGAGGCTTGTAGCATGTTCCTAGTAATATTTTTTTAGGATTTTTCCCCCCACTCTTTATTTCAACCCACAGGGTCTCTACATTGTCACTTGTATCATAAATATCTTCCCTTATTGTAGGTTTAAGGTCAGGTTTAATATACATGCAGATTCCTCCACCCCTTTTATTATTCCTGTCCCTCCTAAATAATGTATGCCCCTCTAAGATAACTGCCCAGTCATGTGAATCATCCCACCAAGTTTCAGTTATACTGATAACATCATAGTCCTCTTCTGCAACTAAGAGCATCAGCTCCCCCATTTTACCTGTCATGCTTCTTGCATTTGTTGTCATACATTTAATTTTCATGTGCTTTCTGCTGCTACTTGGTGTACTTTCCTCTATACTTTCTAATGTGACATTTCTTAAGTCATCCCTTCCTTGAGATATTAAGGGAGTGACATATTCAGACACTGATCTCTCTGTTCTATTTTGTTCTAATTGACCCTCCCCCCCTTTGCCTAGTTTAAAAGGTTCTCTAAACGTGCTACCATCCTTTCCCCCAACACACCTGCACCCATGTCATTCAGGTGCAATCCATCCTTACTGTACAATTTGTACCCTAGTGAAAAATCAGCCCAGTGTTCTAAAAAGTCAAACCCCTCATTTTTACACCATGTTTTTAGCCATGAATTAACAGACCTTAGCTCCTTCTGCCTTACTGAGTTAACACACGGCACTGGTAATATCTCAGAAAATATTACTTTGGAGGTCCTTGCTTTAAGCTTGCTACCTAACTCACTGAAGTCATTTTTTAGGACTCTCCATCTCCCACTGATTTCTTCATTAGTACCAATATGCACCATGACTGCAGGATCAGACCCGCATCCCTCTAACAATCTATCAATACGCTCCACAATATGCCTAACACGAGCCCCTGGAAGACAGCAAACTGTTCTATGTAAAGGGTCTGGATGACAAATTACCCTATCAACCTTCCTTATAATAGAGTCTCCTACCACCAACATCTGCCTCTGGCCCTGACTTGTATGCCCCTCTTCCATGACTGAAGGACTGCCCACCATAGTATGCTCCTCTTCCACAGCTAAAGGACTGTTCACTATACTAGGCAACACGGCCCTCTCTGACACTGCCACCCCTGAACTGATATCCCCAACATCTTCACTTAATCTTGCAAATCTATTGGGGTGTACCAGCTCAGAACTGGCCTGTCTCTTCCGCTTACTTCGCCCTCTAACTGTGACCCAGCTACATCCTGGAGTCTCCTCATCTGAATCCTCCCCATTCCCACTGCTGGAACCATTAACAACCAGCTCAGTCCTATCCATTTCCCTTTCAAGTGTCTGAATTTCATGTAGTGTTGCAATTCGTTCCTCCAGATCCCCAATACGAGTTTCTAAAGAGACAATATGCTCGCACTTGCCACAAACATATAATCCCAGAAGCGGCTGCTCCAGTGATGCAAACATGTGGCAAGCTGTACACTGAATGAGATTCTCACACATTCTTAGTAAACTTAAAAAAAAACTGATAGTGTCCTAGAAAAGTGAAAAGTAAGAGTCTGTAGACATCCTTTAGGCAAAGGGCATAATTATAAAACACAATACCATGTGCAGGAGTTCATCAGAGTGAAGCAGCTGGTGCTGTGTGCAAACCAACTAATCGATTATTAGATTCCTTGACAACTATTTTCATAATCGATTATGCCGAATAAGTGTTGCAGCTCTAATTAAATGGTTTACAAATAGTGCCTTTACCGTCAAATTCAGACAAGGTAGGCTCAGAAGCAGCAATGCACTGCTGGGAGCTAACTGCTGATTGGTGGCTGCACGCACATGCCTCTTGTCATTCATAGACTTGATGCGTTCAACTCTGTTCCAGTAGTGAATTGCTGCTCCTTCAAAAAGGATAAAAAAATTAAAGGGACATGAAAACCAAAAGTTGTATTTCATGATTCAGATAAGAATACAATTTTAAACAACTTTCTAATTTACTTCTATTATCTAATTTGTTTCATTCTGTTGGTATCATTTGATGAAAGAGCAGCAATGCACTACTGGTTTCTAACTGAACACATGGGTGAGCCTATGACTGTCGGTATATGTATGCAGCCACCAATCAACAGCTAGAACCTAGGTTTTTTGCTGCTCTTGAGCTTACCCAGATAAACCTTTCAGCAAAGGAAAAACAAGAGAAGGAAGCAAATTAAATAATAGAAGAAAATTGGAAAGTTGTTTAAAATTGTGTGTTCTGCCTATATCATGAAATAAAAAATTGGGGTTTCCTGTCCCTTTAAGCAAACTTGTTTTATTATATAAGTGAATTGGAAAATTGTTTAACATTGCATTCTCTATTTGAATAATGAAACAAAAAAATGGGTTTCATATCCCCTTAAAGAGACAAAGTCATAATTAGACATTCATTATTTAGACAGAAAACAGATAAAGCTCCGGGTCCGGATGCCTTACCAAATGAATTCTATAAAATACTGGCCCCTAATTAATATCTCTCTGCATTTAACTAGACTGTTTAATTACATTTTTTTACAGAGGAAGGTCAGATCTCCCAGAACTTTGCAGCCTCAAAGACAACATTAATTCCCAAACAGGGGAAAGATCTCCTTAAAAAGAATCCTATAGGCCTATTGCACTGCTTAATGTGGATTATAAAATTCTGACTTCTATTCTAGCAAAGAGACTACAAAAAAAAATTCTGGATATTATCCATAAAGATCAAGCAGGTTTCTTGCTCAAGCGGAATTTGGTTGCTAAAATTATAGAGCTCCTCTTAACTATTGATTACTTTAAGAATGTAGAGACAAGCAGTAACATAGATTACAACGCAGCTATTATCGTTATTGATGCTGAAAAAGCCTTTGATTGCGTACATCACGATCATTTGTTGGATACATTGTATCAGCTTGGTTTTAGGAATAATCTGTTAAGTCTGGTTAATAACCTATATACGCATTCCTCTACTAAGTTGCTTATTAATAACACAGAAACTTCTACCATCAATCTTAATAGAGGTACGCACCAAGGCTGTCCTCTTTCCCCACTATTGTTAGATTTGGCCATCGAACCATTAGCCATAAAGATCAGATCTCAAATTGAGGGAATAAGAATAGGGAAAAAAGAATTACCTCTTTCAATCTCAGGTCGAATCGCCCTATTCAAAATGGTCATCTTGCTTAAAATTTTTGTTAAAAAGTACGGACATTAAAGGCCTTAATACAGCACTTCGTTATTTCATATGGCAAAACAAGACACACAGAATTTCTCTGAAACAAGTGTCCCTGCCTAAATCTTATGGTGGTCTGGCCCTTCTAGACATAAGCACATATAATTTGGTCTTTTTAGGACGTATTGCTATTGATTGGATAAAGTAAATATGATACGTCCGTTTCTTCCCACCTCTCTTATACATTGCCCGATTCACACAATCCCGAAACAAGTGAAACAATAGAAAACGATTCACAACGTAATCCAGGCTTGGAAAAAAATTGGAATAATCTCGAAAACGGATATGAATATAACAAAATACCAGACAATTTTAGGGAACCCTGAGTTTCAGAAGCAATATCTGGTATTTAGGAACTGGCAAAAAAGGTTTGTTTTTATGTCACACAATTTATAGATCAAACTATGCAAAGTATGAAAACCTTCAATGATTTAAAACAGGAGTTTAATCTTGACAATAGGGAATTTTTTGGCGTATCTACAAGTGAGATATTATGTCTCCAAGCTACTGAAGAACTTTGCCGGGGTCTGCTCTTGGGGCAAAATAGATGGTTGGCCACTACTCGCTAAGACGGGCCTATTTTCTATCTAAATATGGTATGACTATTTGGTATCTCAAAGGGGTGATTTGAATCTAACCGATATAGCTCAAAAATTGGCGGGACTAATTTATGACCATGCTATTACGGTGGACTATGTAAAGAGATCGATTGCAAAGGTGTCTCATACCAATTTATCTGCAAATTGGAGGGAGTCTCATTTAAAATGGTTATACCGCACTTATTATACCCCGGAAAAAGGGCTTAAATGGCATAACCGTCAATTTAATAAATGCCCTAAATGTGCCTTGACAGCGGCAGATTTAATCCATATGGTTTGGTCTTGC